>NC_134832.1:154475658-154676120 GCF_004210375.1 Tachypleus tridentatus | reverse complement strand
AGTGTAAAGAAACTTCCTACTAATGTACATATATTATGAAGTAAAGAAACTTCCTACTAATGTACATATATTATGAAGTGTAAAGAAACTTCCTACTAATGTACATATATTATGAAGTGTAAAGAAACTTCCTACTAATGTACATATATTATGAAGTGTAAAGAAACTTCCTACTAATGTACATATATTATGAAGTGTAAAGAAACTTCCTACCAATGTACATATATTATGAAGTAAAAAACTTCCTACTAATGTACATATATTATGAAGTAAAAAAACTTCCTACTAATGTACATATATTATGAAGTGTAAAGAAACTTCCTACTAATGTACATATATTATGAAGTGTAAAGAAACTTCCTACTAATGTACATATATTATGAAGTGTAAAGAAACTTCCTACTAATGTACATATATTATGAAGTGTAAAGAAACTTCCTACTAATGTACATATATTATGAAGTGTAAAGAAACTTCCTACTAATGTACATATATTATGAAGTGTAAAGAAACTTCCTACTAATGTACATATATTATGAAGTGTAAAGAAACTTCCTACTAATGTACATATATTATGAAGTGTAAAGAAACTTCCTACTAATGTACATATATTATGAAGTGTAAAGAAACTTCCTACTAATGTACATATATTATGAAGTGTAAAGAAACTTCCTACTAATGTACATATATTATGAAGTGTAAAGAAACTTCCTACTAATGTACATATATTATGAAGTGTAAAGAAACTTCCTACTAATGTACATATATTATGAAGTGTAAAGAAACTTCCTACTAATGTACATATATTATGAAGTGTAAAGAAACTTCCTACTAATGTACATATATTATGAAGTGTAAAGAAACTTCCTACTAATGTACATATATTATGAAGTGTAAAATGAAACTTCCTACTAATGTACATATATTATGAAGTGTAAAGAAACTTCCTACTAATGTACATATATTATGAAAAGTAAAGAAACTTCCTACTAATGTACATATATTATGAAGTGTAAAGAAACTTCCTACTAATGTACATATATTATGAAGTGTAAAGAAACTTAATGTACATATATTATGAAGTAAAGAAACTTCCTACTAATGTAATATATTATGAGTGTAAAGAAACTTCCTACTAATGTACATATATTATGAAGTGTAAAGAAACTTCCTACTAATGTACATATATTATGAAGTGTAAAGAAACTTCCTACTAATGTACATATATTATGAAGTGTAAAGAAACTTCCTACTAATGTACATATATTATGAAGTGTAAAGAAACTTCCTACTAATGTACATATATTATGAAGTGTAAAGAAACTTCCTACTAATGTACATATATTATGAAGTGTAAAGAAACTTCCTACTAATGTACATATATTATGAAGTGTAAAGAAACTTCCTACTAATGTACATATATTATGAAGTGTAAAGAAACTTCCTACTAATGTACATATATTATGAAGTGTAAAGAAACTTCCTACTAATGTACATATATTATGAAGTGTAAAGAAACTTCCTACTAATGTACATATATTATGAAGTGTAAAGAAACTTCCTACTAATGTACATATATTATGAAGTGTAAAGAAACTTCCTACTAATGTACATATATTATGAAGTGTAAAGAAACTTCCTACTAATGTACATATATTATGAAGTGTAAAGAAACTTCCTACTAATGTACATATATTATGAAGTGTAAAGAAACTTCCTACTAATGTACATATATTATGAAGTGTAAAGAAACTTCCTACTAATGTACATATATTATGAAGTGTAAAGAAACTTCCTACTAATGTACATATATTATGAAGTGTAAAGAAACTTCCTACTAATGTACATATATTATGAAGTGTAAAGAAACTTCCTACTAATGTACATATATTATGAAGTGTAAAGAAACTTCCTACTAATGTACATATATTATGAAGTGTAAAGAAACTTCCTACTAATGTACATATATTATGAAGTGTAAAGAAACTTCCTACTAATGTACATATATTATGAAGTGTAAAGAAACTTCCTACTAATGTACATATATTATGAAGTAAAGAAACTTCCTACTAAATGATATGAAACTTCCTACTAATGTACATATATTATGAAACTTCCTACTAATGTACATATATTATGAAGTGTAAAGAAACTTCCTACTAATGTACATATATTATGAAGTGTAAAGAAACTTCCTACTAATGTACATATATTATGAAGTGTAAAGAAACTTCCTACTAATGTACATATATTATGAAGTGTAAAGAAACTTCCTACTAATGTACATATATTATGAAGTGTAAAGAAACTTCCTACTAATGTACATATATTATGAAGTGTAAAGAAACTTCCTACTAATGTACATATATTATGAAGTGTAAAGAAACTTCCTACTAATGTACATATATTCCTACTAATGTACATATATTATGAAGTGTAAAGAAACTTCCTACTAATGTACATATATTATGAAGTGTAAAGAAACTTCCTACTAATGTACATATATTATGAAGTGTAAAGAAACTTCCTACTAATGTACATATATTATGAAGTGTAAAGAAACTTCCTACTAATGTACATATATTATGAAGTGTAAAGAAACTTCCTACTAATGTACATATATTATGAAGTGTAAAGAAACTTCCTACTAATGTACATATATTATGAGTGTAAAGAAACTTCCTACTAATGTACATATATTATGAAGTGTAAAGAAACTTCCTACTAATGTACATATATTATGAAGTGTAAAGAAACTTCCTACTAATGTACATATATTATGAAGTGTAAAGAAACTTCCTACTAATGTACATATATTATGAAGTGTAAAGAAACTTCCTACTAATGTACATATATTATGAAGTGTAAAGAAACTTCCTACTAATGTACATATATTATGAGTGTAAAGAAACTTCCTACTAATGTACATATATTATGAAGTGTAAAGAAACTTCCTACTAATGTACATATATTATGAAGTGTAAAGAAACTTCCTACTAATGTACATATATTATGAAGTGTAAAGAAACTTCCTACTAATGTACATATATTATGAGTGTAAAGAAACTTCCTACTAATGTACATATATTATGAAGTGTAAAGAAACTTCCTACTAATGTACATATATTATGAAGTGTAAAGAAACTTCCTACTAATGTACATATATTATGAAGTGTAAAGAAACTTCCTACTAATGTACATATATTATGAAGTGTAAAGAAACTTCCTACTAATGTACATATATTATGAAGTGTAAAGAAACTTCCTACTAATGTACATATATTATGAAGTGTAAAGAAACTTCCTACTAATGTACATATATTATGAAGTGTAAAGAAACTTCCTACTAATGTACATATATTATGAAGTGTAAAGAAACTTCCTACTAATGTACATATATTATGAAGTGTAAAGAAACTTCCTACTAATGTACATATATTATGAAGTGTAAAGAAACTTCCTACTAATGTACATATATTATGAGTGTAAAGAAACTTCCTACTAATGTACATATATTATGAAGTGTAAAGAAACTTCCTACTAATGTACATATATTATGAAGTGTAAAGAAACTTCCTACTAATGTACATATATTATGAAGTGTAAAGAAACTTCCTACTAATGTACATATATTATGAAGTGTAAAGAAACTTCCTACTAATGTACATATATTATGAAGTGTAAAGAAACTTCCTACTAATGTACATATATTATGAAGTGTAAAGAAACTTCCTACTAATGTACATATATTATGAAGTGTAAAGAAACTTCCTACTAATGTACATATATTATGAAGTGTAAAGAAACTTCCTACTAATGTACATATATTATGAAGTAAAGAAACTTCCTACTAATGTACATATATTATGAAGTGTAAAGAAACTTACTAAAGTATAAAGTGTAAACTTCCTACTAATGTACATATATTATGATGAGTGTAAAGAAACTTCCTACTAATGTACATATATTATGAAGTGTAAAGAAACTTCCTACTAATGTACATATATTATGAAGTGTAAAGAAACTTCCTACTAATGTACATATATTATGAAGTGTAAAGAAACTTCCTACTAATGTACATATATTATGAAGTGTAAAGAAACTTCCTACTAATGTACATATATTATGAAGTGTAAAAAAAACTTCCTACTAATGTACATATATTATGAAGTGTAAAGAAACTTCCTACTAATGTACATATATTATGAAGTGTAAAGAAACTTCCTACTAATGTACATATATTATGAAGTGTAAAGAAACTTCCTACTAATGTACATATATTATGAAGTGTAAAGAAACTTCCTACTAATGTACATATATTATGAAGTGTAAAGAAACTTCCTACTAATGTACATATATTATGAAGTGTAAAGAAACTTCCTACTAATGTACATATATTATGAAGTGTAAAGAAACTTCCTACTAATGTACATATATTATGAAGTGTAAAGAAACTTCCTACTAATGTACATATATTATGAAGTGTAAAGAAACTTCCTACTAATGTACATATATTATGAAGTGTAAAGAAACTTCCTACTAATGTACATATATTATGAAGTGTAAAGAAACTTCCTACTAATGTACATATATTATGAAGTGTAAAGAAACTTCCTACTAATGTACATATATTATGAAGTGTAAAGAAACTTCCTACTAATGTACATATATTATGAAGTGTAAAGAAACTTCCTACTAATGTACATATATTATGAAGTGTAAAGAAACTTCCTACTAATGTACATATATTATGAAGTGTAAAGAAACTTCCTACTAATGTACATATATTATGAAGTGTAAAGAAACTTCCTACTAATGTACATATATTATGAAGTGTAAAGAAACTTCCTACTAATGTACATATATTATGAAGTGTAAAGAAACTTCCTACTAATGTACATATATTATGAAGTGTAAAGAAACTTCCTACTAATGTACATATATTATGAAGTGTAAAGAAACTTCCTACTAATGTACATATATTATGAAGTGTAAAGAAACTTCCTACTAATGTACATATATTATGAAGTGTAAAGAAACTTCCTACTAATGTACATATATTATGAAGTGTAAAGAAACTTCCTACTAATGTACATATATTATGAAGTGTAAAGAAACTTCCTACTAATGTACATATATTATGAAGTGTAAAGAAACTTCCTACTAATGTACATATATATTATGAAGTAAAGAAACTTCCTACTAATGTAAAGAAACTTCCTACTAATGTACATATATTATGAAGTGTAAAGAAACTTCCTACTAATGTACATATATTATGAAGTGTAAAGAAACTTCCTACTAATGTACATATATTATGAAGTGTAAAGAAACTTCCTACTAATGTACATATATTATGAAGTGTAAAGAAACTTCCTACTAATGTACATATATTATGAAGTGTAAAGAAACTTCCTACTAATGTACATATATTATGAAGTGTAAAGAAACTTCCTACTAATGTACATATATTATGAAGTGTAAAGAAACTTCCTACTAATGTACATATATTATGAAGTGTAAAGAAACTTCCTACTAATGTACATATATTATGAAGTGTAAAGAAACTTCCTACTAATGTACATATATTATGAAGTGTAAAGAAACTTCCTACTAATGTACATATATTATGAAGTGTAAAGAAACTTCCTACTAATGTACATATATTATGAAGTGTAAAGAAACTTCCTACTAATGTACATATATTATGAAGTGTAAAGAAACTTCCTACTAATGTACATATATTATGAAGTGTAAAGAAACTTCCTACTAATGTACATATATTATGAAGTGTAAAGAAACTTCCTACTAATGTACATATATTATGAAGTGTAAAGAAACTTCCTACTAATGTACATATATTATGAAGTGTAAAGAAACTTCCTACTAATGTACATATATTATGAAGTGTAAAGAAACTTCCTACTAATGTACATATATTATGAAGTGTAAAGAAACTTCCTACTAATGTACATATATTATGAAAAGAAACTTCCTACTAATGTAATAGAAAAGAAACTTCCTACTAATGTACATATATTATGAAGTGTAAAGAAACTTCCTACTAATGTACATATATTGAAGTGTATGAAGTGTAAAGAAACTTCCTACTAATGTACATATATTATGAGTGTGTAAAGAAACTTCCTACTAATGTACATATATACTAATGTACATATATTATGAAGTGTAAAGAAACTTCCTACTAATGTACATATATTATGAAGTGTAAAGAAACTTCCTACTAATGTACATATATTATGAAGTGTAAAGAAACTTCCTACTAATGTACATATATTATGAAGTGTAAAGAAACTTCCTACTAATGTACATATATTATGAAGTGTAAAGAAACTTCCTACTAATGTACATATATTATGAAGTGTAAAGAAACTTCCTACTAATGTACATATATTATGAAGTGTAAAGAAACTTCCTACTAATGTACATATATTATGAAGTGTAAAGAAACTTCCTACTAATGTACATATATTATGAAGTGTAAAGAAACTTCCTACTAATGTACATATATTATGAAGTGTAAAGAAACTTCCTACTAATGTACATATATTATGAAGTGTAAAGAAACTTCCTACTAATGTACATATATTATGAAGTGTAAAGAAACTTCCTACTAATGTACATATATTATGAAGTGTAAAGAAACTTCCTACTAATGTACATATATTATGAAGTGTAAAGAAACTTCCTACTAATGTACATATATTATGAAGTGTAAAGAAACTTCCTACTAATGTACATATATTATGAAGTGTAAAGAAACTTCCTACTAATGTACATATATTATGAAGTGTAAAGAAACTTCCTACTAATGTACATATATTATGAAGTGTAAAGAAACTTCCTACTAATGTACATATATTATGAAGTGTAAAGAAACTTCCTACTAATGTACATATATTATGAAGTGTAAAGAAACTTCCTACTAATGTACATATATTATGAAGTGTAAAGAAACTTCCTACTAATGTACATATATTATGAAGTGTAAAGAAACTTCCTACTAATGTACATATATTATGAAGTGTAAAGAAACTTCCTACTAATGTACATATATTATGAAGTGTAAAGAAACTTCCTACTAATGTACATATATTATGAAGTGTAAAGAAACTTCCTACTAATGTACATATATTATGAAGTGTAAAGAAACTTCCTACTAATGTACATATATTATGAAGTGTAAAGAAACTTCCTACTAATGTACATATATTATGAAGTGTAAAGAAACTTCCTACTAATGTACATATATTATGAAGTGTAAAGAAACTTCCTACTAATGTACATATATTATGAAGTGTAAAGAAACTTCCTACTAATGTACATATATTATGAAGTGTAAAGAAACTTCCTACTAATGTACATATATTATGAAGTGTAAAGAAACTTCCTACTAATGTACATATATTATGAAGTGTAAAGAAACTTCCTACTAATGTACATATATTATGAAGTGTAAAGAAACTTCCTACTAATGTAAATATACTATGAAGTATAAAGAATATTCCTACTAATGTACATATATTATGAAGTGTAAAGAAATATCCTACTAATGTACATATATTATGAAGTGTAAAGAAACTTCCTACTAATGTACATATATTATGAAGTGTAAAGAAACTTCCTACTAATGTACATATATTATGAAGTGTAAAGAAACTTCCTACTAATGTACATATATTATGAAGTGTAAAGAAACTTCCTACTAATGTACATATATTATGAAGTGTAAAGAAACTTCCTACTAATGTACATATATTATGAAGTGTAAAGAAACTTCCTACTAATGTACATATATTATGAAGTGTAAAGAAACTTCCTACTAATGTACATATATTATGAAGTGTAAAGAAACTTCCTACTAATGTACATATATTATGAAGTGTAAAGAAACTTCCTACTAATGTACATATATTATGAAGTGTAAAGAAACTTCCTACTAATGTACATATATTATGAAGTGTAAAGAAACTTCCTACTAATGTACATATATTATGAAGTGTAAAGAAACTTCCTACTAATGTACATATATTATGAAGTGTAAAGAAACTTCCTACTAATGTACATATATTATGAAGTGTAAAGAAACTTCCTACTAATGTACATATATTATGAAGTGTAAAGAAACTTCCTACTAATGTACATATATTATGAAGTGTAAAGAAACTTCCTACTAATGTACATATATTATGACTAATGTACATATATTATGAGTGTAAAGAAACTTCCTACTAATGTACATATATTATGAAGTGTAAAGAAACTTCCTACTAATGTACTATATATTATGAAGTGTAAAGAAACTTCCTACTAATGTACATATATAATGAAGTGTAAAGAAACTTCCTACTAATGTACATATATAAGGAAGCATAAAGAAACTTCCTACTAATGTACATATATTATGAAGTTTAAAGAAAC
This sequence comes from Tachypleus tridentatus, assembly GCF_004210375.1. Lineage (NCBI taxonomy): Eukaryota > Metazoa > Arthropoda > Merostomata > Xiphosura > Limulidae > Tachypleus > Tachypleus tridentatus. Next base: position 154,667,678 of record NC_134832.1, on the reverse strand, counting down.
TTCCTACTAATGTACATATATTATGAAGTGTAAAGAAACTTCCTACTAATGTACATATATTATGAAGTGTAAAGAAACTTCCTACTAATGTACATATATTATGAAGTGTAAAGAAACTTCCTACTAATGTACATATATTATGAAGTGTAAAGAAACTTCCTACTAATGTACATATATTATGAAGTGTAAAGAAACTTCCTACTAATGTACATATATTATGAAGTGTAAAGAAACTTCCTACTAATGTACATATATTATGAAGTGTAAAGAAACTTCCTACTAATGTACATATATTATGAAGTGTAAAGAAACTTCCTACTAATGTACATATATTATGAAGTGTAAAGAAACTTCCTACTAATGTACATATATTATGAAGTGTAAAGAAACTTCCTACTAATGTACATATATTATGAAGTGTAAAGAAACTTCCTACTAATGTACATATATTATGAAGTGTAAAGAAACTTCCTACTAATGTACATATATTATGAAGTGTAAAGAAACTTCCTACTAATGTACATATATTATGAAGTGTAAAGAAACTTCCTACTAATGTACATATATTATGAAGTAAAGAAACTTCCTACTAATGTACATATATTATGAAGTGTAAAGAAACTTCCTACTAATGTACATATATTATGAAGTGTAAAGAAACTTCCTACTAATGTACATATATTATGAAGTGTAAAGAAACTTCCTACTAATGTACATATATTATGAAGTGTAAAGAAACTTCCTACTAATGTACATATATTATGAAGTGTAAAGAAACTTCCTACTAATGTACATATATTATGAAGTGTAAAGAAACTTCCTACTAATGTACATATATTATGAAGTGTAAAGAAACTTCCTACTAATGTACATATATTATGAAGTGTAAAGAAACTTCCTACTAATGTACATATATTATGAAGTGTAAAGAAACTTCCTACTAATGTACATATATTATGAAGTGTAAAGAAACTTCCTACTAATGTACATATATTATGAAGTGTAAAGAAACTTCCTACTAATGTACATATATTATGAAGTGTAAAGAAACTTCCTACTAATGTACATATATTATGAAGTGTAAAGAAACTTCCTACTAATGTACATATATTATGAAGTGTAAAGAAACTTCCTACTAATGTACATATATTATGAAGTAAAGAAACTTCCTACTAATGTACATATATTATGAAGTGTAAAGAAACTTCCTACTAATGTACATATATTATGAAGTGTAAAGAAACTTCCTACTAATGTACATATATTATGAAGTGTAAAGAAACTTCCTACTAATGTACATATATTATGAAGTGTAAAGAAACTTCCTACTAATGTACATATATTATGAAGTGTAAAGAAACTTCCTACTAATGTACATATATTATGAAGTGTAAAGAAACTTCCTACTAATGTACATATATTATGAAGTGTAAAGAAACTTCCTACTAATGTACATATATTATGAAGTGTAAAGAAACTTCCTACTAATGTACATATATTATGAAGTGTAAAGAAACTTCCTACTAATGTACATATATTATGAAGTGTAAAGAAACTTCCTACTAATGTACATATATTATGAAGTGTAAAGAAACTTCCTACTAATGTACATATATTATGAAGTGTAAAGAAACTTCCTACTAATGTACATATATTATGAAGTGTAAAGAAACTTCCTACTAATGTACATATATTATGAAGTGTAAAGAAACTTCCTACTAATGTACATATATTATGAAGTGTAAAGAAACTTCCTACTAATGTACATATATTATGAAGTGTAAAGAAACTTCCTACTAATGTACATATATTATGAAGTGTAAAGAAACTTCCTACTAATGTACATATATTATGAAGTGTAAAGAAACTTCCTACTAATGTACATATATTATGAAGTGTAAAGAAACTTCCTACTAATGTACATATATTATGAAGTAAAAGAACTTCCTACTAATGTACATATATTATGAAGTGTAAAGAAACTTCCTACTAATGTACATATATTATGAAGTGTAAAGAAACTTCCTACTAATGTACATATATTATGAAGTGTAAAGAAACTTCCTACTAATGTACATATATTATGAAGTGTAAAGAAACTTCCTACTAATGTACATATATTATGAAGTGTAAAGAAACTTCCTACTAATGTACATATATTATGAAGTGTAAAGAAACTTCCTACTAATGTACATATATTATGAAGTGTAAAGAAACTTCCTACTAATGTACATATATTATGAAGTGTAAAGAAACTTCCTACTAATGTACATATATTATGAAGTGTAAAGAAACTTCCTACTAATGTACATATATTATGAAGTGTAAAGAAACTTCCTACTAATGTACATATATTATGAAGTGTAAAGAAACTTCCTACTAATGTACATATATTATGAAGTGTAAAGAAACTTCCTACTAATGTACATATATTATGAAGTGTAAAGAAACTTCCTACTAATGTACATATATTATGAAGTAAAAAGAAACTTCCTACTAATGTACATATATTATGAAGTGTAAAGAAACTTCCTACTAATGTACATATATTATGAAGTGTAAAGAAACTTCCTACTAATGTACATATATTATGAAGTGTAAAGAAACTTCCTACTAATGTACATATATTATGAAGTGTAAAGAAACTTCCTACTAATGTACATATATTATGAAGTGTAAAGAAACTTCCTACTAATGTACATATATTATGAAGTGTAAAGAAACTTCCTACTAATGTACATATATTATGAAGTGTAAAGAAACTTCCTACTAATGTACATATATTATGAAGTGTAAAGAAACTTCCTACTAATGTACATATATTATGAAGTGTAAAGAAACTTCCTACTAATGTACATATATTATGAAGTGTAAAGAAACTTCCTACTAATGTACATATATTATGAAGTGTAAAGAAACTTCCTACTAATGTACATATATTATGAAGTGTAAAGAAACTTCCTACTAATGTACATATATTATGAAGTGTAAAGAAACTTCCTACTAATGTACATATATTATGAAGTAAAAAGAAACTTCCTACTAATGTACATATATTATGAAGTGTAAAGAAACTTCCTACTAATGTACATATATTATGAAGTGTAAAGAAACTTCCTACTAATGTACATATATTATGAAGTGTAAAGAAACTTCCTACTAATGTACATATATTATGAAGTGTAAAGAAACTTCCTACTAATGTACATATATTATGAAGTGTAAAGAAACTTCCTACTAATGTACATATATTATGAAGTGTAAAGAAACTTCCTACTAATGTACATATATTATGAAGTGTAAAGAAACTTCCTACTAATGTACATATATTATGAAGTGTAAAGAAACTTCCTACTAATGTACATATATTATGAAGTGTAAAGAAACTTCCTACTAATGTACATATATTATGAAGTGTAAAGAAACTTCCTACTAATGTACATATATTATGAAGTGTAAAGAAACTTCCTACTAATGTACATATATTATGAAGTAAAGAAACTTCCTACTAATGTACATATATTATGAAGTGTAAAGAAACTTCCTACTAATGTACATATATTATGAAGTGTAAAGAAACTTCCTACTAATGTACATATATTATGAAGTGTAAAGAAACTTCCTACTAATGTACATATATTATGAAGTGTAAAGAAACTTCCTACTAATGTACATATATTATGAAGTGTAAAGAAACTTCCTACTAATGTACATATATTATGAAGTGTAAAGAAACTTCCTACTAATGTACATATATTATGAAGTGTAAAGAAACTTCCTACTAATGTACATATATTATGAAGTGTAAAGAAACTTCCTACTAATGTACATATATTATGAAGTGTAAAGAAACTTCCTACTAATGTACATATATTATGAAGTGTAAAGAAACTTCCTACTAATGTACATATATTATGAAGTGTAAAGAAACTTCCTACTAATGTACATATATTATGAAGTGTAAAGAAACTTCCTACTAATGTACATATATTATGAAGTGTAAAGAAACTTCCTACTAATGTACATAATATGTACATATATTATGAGTGTAAAGAAACTTCCTACTAATGTACATATATTATGAAGTAAAGAAACTTCCTACTAATGTACATATATTAACTTCCTTCCTACTAATGTACATATATTATGAAGTGTAAAGAAACTTCCTACTAATGTACATATATTATGAAGTGTAAAGAAACTTCCTACTAATGTACATATATTATGAAGTGTAAAGAAACTTCCTACTAATGTACATATATTATGAAGTGTAAAGAAACTTCCTACTAATGTACATATATTATGAAGTGTAAAGAAACTTCCTACTAATGTACATATATTATGAAGTGTAAAGAAACTTCCTACTAATGTACATATATTATGAAGTGTAAAGAAACTTCCTACTAATGTACATATATTATGAAGTAAAAGAAACTTCCTACTAATGTACATATATTATGAAGTGTAAAGAAACTTCATACTAATGTACATATATTATGAAGTGTAAAGAAACTTAATGTACCTACTAATGTACATATATTATGAACTGTAAAGAAACTTCCTACTAATGTACATATATTATGAAGTGTAAGAAACTTCCTACTAATGTACATATATTATGAAGTGTAAAGAAACTTCCTACTAATGTACATATATTATGAAGTGTAAAGAAACTTCATACTAATGTACATATATTATGAAGTAAAGAAACTTCCTACTAATGTACATATATTATGAAGTAAAGAAAACTTCCTACTAATGTACATATATTATGAAGTGTAAAGAAACTTCATACTAATGTACATATATTATGAAGTGTAAAGAAACTTCCTACTAATGTACATATATTATGAGTGTAAAGAAACTTCCTACTAATGTACATATATTATGAAGTGTAAAGAAACTTCCTACTAATGTACATATATTATGAAGTGTAAAGAAACTTCCTACTAATGTACATATATTATGAAGTAAAAAGAAACTTCCTACTAATGTACATATATTATGAAGTTCCTAAATGAAACTTCCTACTAATGTACATATATTATGAAGTGTAAAGAAACTTCCTACTAATGTACATATATTATGAAGTGTAAAGAAACTTCCTACTAATGTACATATATTATGAAGTGTAAAGAAACTTCCTACTAATGTACATATATTATGAAGTGTAAAGAAATGAAGTGTAAAGAAACTTCCTACTAATGTACATATATTATGAAGTGTAAAGAAACTTCCTACTAATGTACATATATTATGAAGTGTAAAGAAACTTCCTACTAATGTACATATATTATGAAGTGTAAAGAAACTTCCTACTAATGTACATATATTATGAAGTGTAAAGAAACTTCCTACTAATGTACATATATTATGAAGTGTAAAGAAACTTCCTACTAATGTACATATATTATGAAGTGTAAAGAAACTTCCTACTAATGTACATATATTATGAAGTGTAAAGAAACTTCCTACTAATGTACATATATTATGAAGTGTAAAGAAACTTCCTACTAATGTATATTATATATTATGATGTGTAATATTATGAAACTTCCTACTAATGTACATATATTATGAAGTGTAAAGAAACTTCCTACTAATGTACATATATTATGTAAATATAATGTACATATATTATGAAGTGTAAAGAAACTTCCTACTAATGTACATATATTATGAAGTGTAAAGAAACTTCCTACTAATGTACATATATTATGAAGTGTAAAGAAACTTCCTACTAATGTACATATATTATGAAGTGTAAAGAAACTTCCTACTAATGTACATATATTATGAAGTGTAAAGAAACTTCCTACTAATGTACATATATTATGAAGTGTAAAGAAACTTCCTACTAATGTACATATATTATGAAGTGTAAAGAAACTTCCTACTAATGTACATATATTATGAAGTGTAAAGAAACTTCCTACTAATGTACATATATTATGAAGTGTAAAGAAACTTCCTACTAATGTACATATATTATGAAGTGTAAAGAAACTTCCTACTAATGTACATATATTATGAAGTGTAAAGAAACTTCCTACTAATGTACATATATTATGAAGTGTAAAGAAACTTCCTACTAATGTACATATATACTAATGTGAAGTGTAAAGAAACTTCCTACTAATGTACATATATTATGAAGTGTAAAGAAACTTCCTACTAATGTACATATATTATGAAGTGTAAAGAAACTTCCTACTAATGTACATATATTATGAAGTGTAAAGAAACTTCCTACTAATGTACATATATTATGAAGTGTAAAGAAACTTCCTACTAATGTACATATATTATGAAGTGTAAAGAAACTTCCTACTAATGTACATATATTATGAAGTGTAAAGAAACTTCCTACTAATGTACATATATTATGAAGTGTAAAGAAACTTCCTACTAATGTACATATATTATGAAGTGTAAAGAAACTTCCTACTAATGTACATATATTATGAAGTGTAAAGAAACTTCCTACTAATGTACATATATTATGAAGTGTAAAGAAACTTCCTACTAATGTACATATATTATGAAGTGTAAAGAAACTTCCTACTAATGTACATATATATATGATGAAGTAAAGAAACTTCCTACTAATGTACATATATTATGAAGTGTAAAGAAACTTCCTACTAATGTACATATATTATGAAGTGTAAAGAAACTTCCTACTAATGTACATATATTATGAAGTGTAAAGAAACTTCCTACTAATGTACATATATTATGAAGTGTAAAGAAACTTCCTACTAATGTACATATATTATGAAGTGTAAAGAAACTTCCTACTAATGTACATATATTATGAAGTGTAAAGAAACTTCCTACTAATGTACATATATTATGAAGTGTAAAGAAACTTCCTACTAATGTACATATATTATGAAGTGTAAAGAAACTTCCTACTAATGTACATATATTATGAAGTGTAAAGAAACTTCCTACTAATGTACATATATTATGAAGTGTAAAGAAACTTCCTACTAATGTACATATATTATGAAGTGTAAAGAAACTTCCTACTAATGTACATATATTATGAAAAGTAAAGAAACTTCCTACTAATGTACATATATTATGAAGTGTAAAGAAACTTCCTACTAATGTACATATATTATGAAGTGTAAAGAAACTTCCTACTAATGTACATATATTATGAAGTGTAAAGAAACTTCCTACTAATGTACATATATTATGAAGTGTAAAGAAACTTCCTACTAATGTACATATATTATGAGTGTAAAGAAACTTCCTACTAATGTACATATATTATGAAGTGTAAAGAAACTTCCTACTAATGTACATATATTATGAAGTGTAAAGAAACTTCCTACTAATGTACATATATTATGAAGTGTAAAGAAACTTCCTACTAATGTACATATATTATGAAGTGTAAAGAAACTTCCTACTAATGTACATATATTATGAAGTGTAAAGAAACTTCCTACTAATGTACATATATTATGAAGTGTAAAGAAACTTCCTACTAATGTACATATATTATGAAGTGTAAAGAAACTTCCTACTAATGTACATATATTATGAAGTGTAAAGAAACTTCCTACTAATGTACATATATTATGAAGTGTAAAGAAACTTCCTACTAATGTACATATATTAAGAAGTGAAGTGTAAAGAAACTTCCTACTAATGTACATATATTATGAAGTGTAAAGAAACTTCCTACTAATGTACATATATTATGAAGTGTAAAGAAACTTCCTACTAATGTACATATATTATGAAGTGTAAAGAAACTTCCTACTAATGTACATATATTATGAAGTGTAAAGAAACTTCCTACTAATGTACATATATTATGAAAAGTAAAGAAACTTCCTACTAATGTACATATATTATGAAGTGTAAAGAAACTTCCTACTAATGTACATATATTATGAAGTGTAAAGAAACTTCCTACTAATGTACATATATTATGAAGTGTAAAGAAACTTCCTACTAATGTACATATATTATGAAGTGTAAAGAAACTTCCTACTAATGTACATATATTATGAAGTGTAAAGAAACTTCCTACTAATGTACATATATTATGTACATATATTATGAAGTGTAAAGAAACTTCCTACTAATGTACATATATTATGAAGTGTAAAGAAAAGAAACTTCCTACTAATGTACATATATTATGAAGTGTAAAGAAACTTCCTACTAATGTACATATATTATGAAGTGTAAAGAAACTTCCTACTAATGTACATATATTATGAAGTGTAAAGAAACTTCCTACTAATGTACATATATTATGAAGTGTAAAGAAACTTCCTACTAATGTACATATATTATGAAGTGTAAAGAAACTTCCTACTAATGTACATATATTATGACTACTAATGTACATATATTATGAAGTGTAAAGAAACTTCCTACTAATGTACATATATTATGAAGTGTAAAGAAACTTCCTACTAATGTACATATATTATGAAGTGTAAAGAAACTTCCTACTAATGTACATATATTATGAAGTGTAAAGAAACTTCCTACTAATGTACATATATTATGAAGTGTAAAGAAACTTCCTACTAATGTACATATATTATGAAGTGTAAAGAAACTTCCTACTAATGTACATATATTATGAAGTGTAAAGAAACTTCCTACTAATGTACATATATTATGAAGTGTAAAGAAACTTCCTACTAATGTACATATATTATGAAGTGTAAAGAAACTTCCTACTAATGTACATATATTATGAAGTGTAAAGAAACTTCCTACTAATGTACATATATTATGAAGTGTAAAGAAACTTCCTACTAATGTACATATATTATGAAGTGTAAAGAAACTTCCTACTAATGTACATATATTATGAAGTGTAAAGAAACTTCCTACTAATGTACATATATTATGAAGTGTAAAGAAACTTCCTACTAATGTACATATATTATGAAGTGTAAAGAAACTTCCTACTAATGTACATATATTATGAAGTGTAAAGAAACTTCCTACTAATGTACATATATTATGAAGTGTAAAGAAACTTCCTACTAATGTACATATATTATGAAGTGTAAAGAAACTTCCTACTAATGTACATATATTATGAAGTGTAAAGAAACTTCCTACTAATGTACATATATTATGAAGTGTAAAGAAACTTCCTACTATATGTATGAATGTAAGTATTATGAAGTGTAAAGAAACTTCCTACTAATGTACATATATTATGAAGTGTAAAGAAACTTCCTACTAATGTACATATATTATGAAGTGTAAAGAAACTTCCTACTAATGTACATATATTATGAAGTGTAAAGAAACTTCCTACTAATGTACATATATTATGAAGTGTAAAGAAACTTCCTACTAATGTACATATATTATGAAGTGTAAAGAAACTTCCTACTAATGTACATATATTATGAAGTGTAAAGAAACTTCCTACTAATGTACATATATTATGAAGTGTAAAGAAACTTCCTACTAATGTACATATATTATGAAGTGTAAAGAAACTTCCTACTAATGTACATATATTATGAAGTGTAAAGAAACTTCCTACTAATGTACATATATTATTCCTAAGTGTAAAGAAACTTCCTACTAATGTACATATATTATGAAGTGTAAAGAAACTTCCTACTAATGTACATATATTATGAAGTGTAAAGAAACTTCCTACTAATGTACATATATTATGAAGTGTAAAGAAACTTCCTACTAATGTACATATATTAAACTGAAATGTACATATTATTAAAAAGAAACTTCCTATGATATTATGAGTGTAAAGAAACTTCCTACTAATGTACATATATTATGAAGTGTAAAAAACTTCCTACTAATGTACATATATTATGAAGTGTAAAGAAACTTCCTACTAATGTACATATATTATGAAGTGTAAAGAAACTTCCTACTAATGTACATATATTATGAAGTGTAAAGAAACTTCCTACTAATGTACATATATTATGAAGTGTAAAGAAACTTCCTACTAATGTACATATATTATGAAGTGTAAAGAAACTTCCTACTAATGTACATATATTATGAAGTGTAAAGAAACTTCCTACTAATGTACATATATTATGAAGTGTAAAGAAACTTCCTACTAATGTAAATATATATTATGAAGTGTAAAGAAACTTCCTACTAATGTACATATATTATGAAGTGTAAAGAAACTTCCTACTAATGTACATATATTATGAAGTGTAAAGAAACTTCCTACTAATGTACATATATTATGAAGTGTAAAGAAACTTCCTACTAATGTACATATATTATGAAGTGTAAAGAAACTTCCTACTAATGTACATATATTATGAAGTGTAAAGAAACTTCCTACTAATGTACATATATTATGAAGTGAAAAAACTTCCTACTAATGTACATATATTATGAAGTGTAAAGAAACTTCCTACTAATGTACATATATTATGAAGTGTAAAGAAACTTCCTACTAATGTACATATATTATGAAGTGTAAAGAAACTTCCTACTAATGTACATATATTATGAAGTGTAAAGAAACTTCCTACTAATGTACATATATTATGAAGTGTAAAGAAACTTCCTACTAATGTACATATATTATGAAGTGTAAAGAAACTTCCTACTAATGTACATATATTATGAAGTGTAAAGAAACTTCCTACTAATGTACATATATTATGAAGTGTAAAGAAACTTCCTACTAATGTACATATATTATGAAGTGTAAAGAAACTTCCTACTAATGTACATATATTATGAAGTGTAAAGAAACTTCCTACTAATGTACATATATTATGAAGTGTAAAGAAACTTCCTACTAATGTACATATATTATGAAGTGTAAAGAAACTTCCTACTAATGTACATATATTATGAAGTGTAAAGAAACTTCCTACTAATGTACATATATTATGAAGTGTAAAGAAACTTCCTACTAATGTACATATATTATGAAGTGTAAAGAAACTTCCTACTAATGTACATATATTATGAAGTGTAAAGAAACTTCCTACTAATGTACATATATTATGAAGTGTAAAGAAACTTCCTACTAATGTACATATATTATGAAGTGTAAAGAAACTTCCTACTAATGTACATATATTATGAAGTGTAAAGAAACTTCCTACTAATGTACATATATTATGAAGTAAAGAAACTTCCTACTAATGTACATATATTATGAAGTGTAAAGAAACTTCCTACTAATGTACATATATTATGAAGTGTAAAGAAACTTCCTACTAATGTACATATATTATGAAGTGTAAAGAAACTTCCTACTAATGTACATATATTATGACTAATGTACATATATTATGAAGTAAAGAAACTTCCTACTAATGTACATATATTATGAAGTGTAAAGAAACTTCCTACTAATGTACATATATTATGAAGTGTAAAGAAACTTCCTACTAATGTACATATATTATGAAGTGTAAAGAAACTTCCTACTAATGTACATATATTATGAAGTGTAAAGAAACTTCCTACTAATGTACATATATTATGAAGTGTAAAGAAACTTCCTACTAATGTACATATATTATGAAGTGTAAAGAAACTTCCTACTAATGTACATATATTATGAAGTGTAAAGAAACTTCCTACTAATGTACATATATTATGAAGTGTAAAGAAACTTCCTACTAATGTACATATATTATGAAGTGTAAAGAAACTTCCTACTAATGTACATATATTATGAAGTGTAAAGAAACTTCCTACTAATGTACATATATTATGAAAAGTAAAGAAACTTCCTACTAATGTACATATATTATGAAGTGTAAAGAAACTTCCTACTAATGTACATATATTATGAAGTGTAAAGAAACTTCCTACTAATGTACATATATTATGAAGTGTAAAGAAACTTCCTACTAATGTACATATATTATGAAGTGTAAAGAAACTTCCTACTAATGTAATTTCACGAAGTGTGTTCGAGTGACACAAGTCATTTCAAATCTTGTTTAAATTAGGCTAAAGTCTTTTCTTTCTTCAATACCATTTTCCAGATTTTGTTATGGATATTTCTTCGTGATTGACTGTCAACATTTCTTAGATAAAGAAGACACCATTTTTGACAGTTGTTACAGCTCTCAACTGGTAGTTTAGTTAATGTAGGCAAAGTTGGTCCTTTTAACGAGGCAGGTAGATGGCTGGCCTGTTACTAACTATTCCAATCATTCACGCTGGCAATGATTTTGAACTGAACATGGCACGAGTTCCAAGACACCTTCCCATCATAGTTCATTTGTTTATTGATGTGGAGTTGTTAAACTGATAAGCAAACTTTGATATTATCATAGCTGAAATGGTACATGAAGGTTTTCTTATATAAGAAAGTTATTGACTTAGTTTAGAGCTAGTGAGATTGTTTCATGGGGATTGTTTATTTTATTGTATCACCAGAAAAAAGTATTTAAGTGATTTTATTGAGGTCTAATAAAGAATATGAAGAACGGCGTGACAAATCTGTCTGACCTCATTATATGGTAATCTGGCGACAGTGGAATCAGGGAATATAAGTCAGAGTCAGACCAATCTACTGCAATACGGAGAAGTTTTCGGTAGACCGATAGATGGATGATTTAAAATTATAAATAAAACAATAATAATAATAGCAGTTTGATGATGTTTAAAAAACGGAAACGGTTCTCTGGAAAAAGATCTAGTGTTGTGGATGTGTGTGGCTATTTACAGTTACTTAATTAACACATTACTCAACTGGTGAAATTAAATTCTCTTCGAACCTGTGACCCTTGGATTACGAGTCGAACTACTTGATCCGCCTGGCCATGCTGGGCCCAAATAATTTACTAAAAACACTTTTGATACCATATAACAAAATCATCTAAATTGCAAAGAAATATAAAAACAATAAATTAATAGGAAAACGTAGACTTAGTTATTAAGGTGTTGAAAAGTCGGAAGTTACAGTTTAAAATTGACAGTTTACTGTTTACAATGCTTTATGAAAACTTAGACTACGTTAAAGTTTCAGAATTGCTTTTGTTTATTAAAAGCACATATTGATGAGGTAATTTGTAAGAGCAAGAATCAACATGAATCAATTGGTAATAACAGAGAACGAGAAATTTGGTGACATTCGTGTCAAAAAAGTACAAGTAATTATATTACAGATGTAATAACAATCGTTATAAAACAAATGTTGAGCAACGAAATTATGAAAACACAAACTGTTATATCCCAAGATATCAATGTACAAAAACAGTTGTGATCAGATATGCAGAAAATACCATTCATGAACAACTGAAATAAGATTTTGTTCTTAGATATGTAAGTTTAGAGACCGATGTGTCCAAATGTACTGGGAATACAACTGAATGGGTATCTGTTAGATATGTAAGTTTAGAGACCGATGTGTCCAAATGTACTGGGAATACAACTGAATGGGTATCTGTTAGATATGTAAGTTTAGAGACCGATGTGTCCAAATGTACTGGGAATACAACTGAATGGGTATCTGTTAGATATGTAAGTTTAGAGACCGATGTGTCCAAATGTACTGGGAATACAACTGAATGGGTATCTGTTAGATATGTAAGTTTAGAGACCGATGTGTCCAAATGTACTGGGAATACAACTGAATGGGTATCTGTTAGATATGTAAGTTTAGAGACCGATGTGTCCAAATGTACTGGGAATACAACTGAATGGGTATCTGTTAGATATGTAAGTTTAGAGACCGATGTGTCCAAATGTACTGGGAATACAACTGAATGGGTACCTGTTAGATATGTAAATTTAGAGACCGATGTGTCCAAATGTACTGGGAATACAACTGAATGGGTATCTGACAAGCAAGAACAATACAATCGCTGACCACAGTTTCACCAAGTCATATTCATGTATAGTGCTATTTATAGGCATATTTTAAGTTTGGTAACATGCGACGTCATACAAATTGCCGTAGAATTGATATTGATATCTGGAGTCTTAAACGTATGTGCCTTAAACATATGTGCCTTCGAGAGTCTTATTTACATTTCAACATATTGTGAGAAATAAGTTAGTTGAAATACACCTCTTCTGGTAGAAACATGAAGCACCAATTAAAGTATTCTGTAAGTACAACAGCAATCAAAGAAAATCAACAGTGATACATGTTTTAGAACTAAACCTCTTTTAAACTCTTTTACAAGCTTTGAAACAATAATCACGGCACAGTTGTTCATAAAATTCACAGTTGTATGGTATAAGCGTATTCCAAGCATACACAAGTAATTATCTAATTAAAATATCTTGAGGCTTTGATGAAGTTTCCATGGTAGCTAAAAAGTTTGCAGAAACAGAAAACATAAATATTTAGATATAACAGTTAAAGCATCATCAAAGGGCAAAAAAGTCCAATAAGGAAGGGACTTACCAGTGGCGGCGCCAGGATATTTTCGTTGGGGGGGCTGAGGCAAACTGTGGAGGGGCTTCTCAAAATGCCATCAATATGAAGTATAGATGGTAAATTATAATAATGTAAATACCAAGGTACATTTCAGAAAGGTGTGCTATTTTGAACTGCGTTTTCAATGCAGTTTTCATTGGAAACTCATACACTGATTAATAATTCATTATTACAAATTAGCAATAATCTGTTTATGAAAATATGCGTATATGTAAAAGAGGAAGCTCACCTAAATTCCACTCTAGGTAATACATAATAATAAATAAAATCAAGATTAACTTAGATTGAACATTTAATATACCATTAAGAGTAAAGCTACAAATCAAAAGAAATATAACACAAAGACAAAGTTTACATAGCAGAAACGAATTATCCCATGTGAAGTTAATACACTCTGAGGAAAAGTAAGGTCACTATCAGGCTAACTATCTTCTTCATGTTATGTTTATAGTCAATATTACTTCAAAACAATGCACCTGTTCTGGTGATTGGCAGCAAATGTGTCTATAACTGTATCAATATCGAGTTGTTTTGCCCTCCTGGAGTTTACTGATATGACAGCAAGGTTGCTGGTGCAGATGTTACCACTGCTGTTGCGCAAGTATGTCTTGAGAAGCTTCAGACATGAGAAACTTCTCTCACAGGTAGCTGAAGTGACAGGCAGGGTCACAGCAATGCATACAAGTTTGTGGAGATCCATGAAGGCATCGTTATATGGCTACAGCATGGTTGCAAGCTCAAATGGTGTGGATACTTCATGCCCCTTGTCTTTCTTCCTGGCAATTAGCCTGTTCAACTGGTGGACCTCCACTTTGAGGTCATTCTCTGCCACACCATAATTTGCTGCCATTCCTCAGAGTGCTTGCTTATCCAGAAATATGGAGTGTTTGGAGTTCAATACAGTTGCACCCATCAGAACACTACAGGCATCAAAGGAGAACCTTCTATTCAGCTCGTTTAGTATCCTGTCTATGATGGCATAAAAGGTGTGTCTCCTGGCATCTGGTGTTGGTTCATATCTTTGGTTAGTACTAGATGTGATTATGAATTCGTCCAGGTGTTTAGGGCAGATCGCTGTTCACTTTGACGCACAGTCTCAGTGCATATTTCCACTTTCTTACATATATCCTCAGCAGGCTCTTTCAAGTCTTTCCATGCTGCTTCAGTTCTCATTTCTAAGAGATCAGAGATGACAGATTGTACTAGGCCCTCTGCAGAGGCCAGCTGCAGATCAGGTGACTGGAGGGGGTCTGATAGCTGTTTTGTCATCAGCAGTAGTTTTTCTAAGACCACTAGACTGGTTACGAACTGCTGATCTAGGAGGATCCACAGGCCCTTTGATTCAATGGCTCTGTGGACATTGTCCCCCTCCACAAAATGCTTTAGGGTTGTCACAATGGCAGGGAGGGTTCTTTTCACAGCCAGACAAGCAGCATGTTGGCAGACCCATCTTGTTTCTGACAGTCGTTTAAACTCTATGTGCTGGTTCACGGGTTCAAGCTCCTTCTGTACCTTCAGAAATTCTTCATGCACAAGCGATGTAGAGAAGAACTTGTACAGCTTCTGAATTGTCACAAAGAACTCTGCTGCAGCCTGGACGTTCTGCACACAATCAACTAGCACAAGGTTGAGCCTGTGTGCATAGCAGTGGACATACACAGCCTGAGACACCTCTCTCCTGAGCCTCTCCTGTACGCCACTGATATGCCCTGGCATGACTGCAGCTCCGTCATAGCACTGGCCAATGCAGGCATTATGGTCAATACCACATTTAGTCAGAGTCTCCATGATTTTCTTGAGCAATGAATCTGCATCCAGACCCTCAGCAGCTGTGAAGTCCAGGAACTCCTCGTGGAGGATCTGTTGGTGGAGGTACCTTACCACAATGGACAGCTGTTCTCTTTTGCTCACATCCTTTGTTTCATCAACCATTGAAACAAAATGCTCAGCTTCCATGACCTCTTTGCTGATATAGTTCTTGATCATTCCAACTATGATGTCAAGCAGTTCGTTTTGGATATCATGGTACGTGTACTTGGCATTGCCAGGACCACTCAGCTTCTTCTTCATGATTTCATCGGAAATCATGTCAAGAAGTTCCAGGAAATTTCCCCTGTTATCTGACTGACTAACTTTCCTGTGATCTCTCTGGGCTTCATTCTAGCAGGCTGTGTAGAGCAGTGCATATATCGCGGCTTTTATGTAATGTCGGTTTTCCTCCACAGTTTTAGCACAGCTTGCATCTAGAGCATGTTGGATCCTTGCACCCTTTGTTTTCTGCAATTTTAACTCTGCCCAAGCTTGCATGGCAAACTTGTGTCCTGCAGAGTTATCAT
Organism: Tachypleus tridentatus; assembly: GCF_004210375.1. Taxonomy (NCBI): domain Eukaryota; kingdom Metazoa; phylum Arthropoda; class Merostomata; order Xiphosura; family Limulidae; genus Tachypleus; species Tachypleus tridentatus. Next base: position 154,650,929 of record NC_134832.1, on the reverse strand, counting down.
GGGACTTCAATGATGTGGTCGCCTTCTTCCAGTTCCAGAAGCCTTCATGGGTGAAGGACTTCTCAGTTTTACTGAAGTGTGTGTGACTGAAAAGACGACATGCGAAGCAGAATGCAGCATCTTAGATTGCAGAGTACTCCAACCACGAGTCCTAATCACGCCAATTTCTGTTGAATGACCTTGACTGACCGCTGTATTCTGTGGCCGGGCATCTCTTCAAGTCTGGACAGCTAGGACCACTATCTGAAAGCTGGCTCAGGTCCTTGGGTCCTGGTGGTAGTTTTTCACCCTGGGTGTGAGTGGTGCCCTCTTGTGGCTGGGGTCCCGTACTAGTCGTGTCCGCATTCTCACCATCACGATCACCACTGTCCTCCTCACTTGCACCACATGTGTTTTTAGGACCATCTACTCGCTGCCTCTTCTTAGGTAGCAGGTAGTGTTGGATAATCAACTCTATGTGTAGTATGACCGGTTTATGATTTGGTGGGTGATGTCTGACTCTTGTCTTGTGTGTTGATGTCCTTGTTTGAAAACGAGTCGCTGATTTTGATTTCCTTTTATTAATCCAAACTGAGTGTGTGTTACAGTGTGAGGCCGAGTACCAAAGAGAGCGAAAGCTGCGTAAACAAACAAAACTCCCTTTTATACAGAGCGCGCGAACGTCAAAGTGACCCCCGAGTCGCCTGAGTGCTAGTACCACTCCTTACTTACAAGTTGAGTTAGTTTATATGAAACGAATGGGAATTTCTCTCCTTATATTGGCATTAGAGCTTACAAAGGATATTCATTTTAAACATCGAAATCTAAGGAAAAAGATGTAACATACATGCTATGGGGTCATTTCATGAACAAGGAACAAATAACAACTAAACATAATTCAACATTACCAACAACTGCTCTGCGGCATTGAAATCTCCAAATTATATTAATAGCACATGAAAATCCAGAACATATCCGTGAAATACTGTTAGAGAAAGTGTTTTTCTTTAACCATCTAGCATAAGTACTTAATTAGAGGGTAGTGATAATGTAAAATTACAGGGCTAATTAGGGAACACAAACACAGCTTTGATAGAGCATGTCGTAAAACTGTGGGCAGCTAATGGGAGTGAGCGGGGGGTGTGGCGTGCGGCTGGCATCTTGATCTCGATCGGGCTGAGCCGATCGTTAGACGTACGCAGAGCGTACACCATGGTCATCGACTTGGTGATTATACGCTTAAAGCGTTCGATGCGGGAATCGCGCGCTCGAACAAAGTAAACCCGCAGCCTGGATATTGAATGGTCATAGTAACACCAAACCAAAATGTCTAAATAGCAGATGACCTTCACAGAAAGGCTGGTTTCTTCACATTATTCATACAGGTCAAACTGTGATATTGTTCTTATTATCATAAGTGTGACTAGCACCTGTTACAATAATGTAACTACTACATTACATTAAATTAGGCACTTCTAAATAGCCCAATAACAATTTCAAAATTTATTCTAAAATTGTTTAGAAATATTATTTGGTCAGTTAACATGTAAGGTTATTATCTAATCATAAGTATAACATTAATTGGATTGTAAGTCACAATCTTAGGTGTATGCCACAACCATAAGTACAATTTTGGATGGCTGATACACAATGCAAATGATCTCACTGAGGACACAACACCGGCTAAATGGTTCATAGGTTTGACCTATACACAATACATTTATACATGCATGCTATGTTTTACTTTTCAATAAAAGATAAATTAAATTAATGGGTAAATACTCGTGAAACCTTTGGTTTATCAAGTAAAATCCTTGATGATCTGTTGTAACTTGAAATCAAAGTGGTTGTCTAATCTTCGTCAAAGCTCAAGATAGAATGGCATTACACAGGGAGCCGCAATATAGCGCATGAGTTTCAGTGCATTCAGTACGTTGCTAGGGGATGCATGACACATACTTCCCTCGTAATGAAGACGTTGACTTCTACAGATCTATGTCTCTTTGATGTTAATTGTTAAGCAACAACGACGATTGTATTTTCCATAATTTATAAACACATGTAGGTAACAATATTGGGGGTCTGAGGGGGCTTGGGTCATTTTGGGGGAGGGCCCAAGCCCCTCCAAGCCCCCCTTTGGTGCCGCCACTGAGAGATACAGTTGGTAACAATGGTCCAATGGAAAATGAAAAACACAAGTATCGTGTGTACACTTTACTATATCTTACTTTTTACTATGATGGAGTAATGGCATGGCTGTCTTTACATCTGTTTATGTGGTCGAAGTAATAATTATAGCGGTGCCATATGTTGAGCTGAAATACAACAACATCTCCGAAGTCCGAAGTGGTAAATCAGGTTTATAAAATGTAGTGACATCTATGTCATGGTACCACAAACAAAAATCTGTTTAAAAAATTCAGTCATTGATCATTTTAAATTGTGTTCTATGATACAGGTTGTTACATATGTGTATACCATAAATTAATTACCAAGTTTAAAATAAAAGCACTCTCTTCACAACAAGGATATTACTGTCACTAGGACTTCCGTGAGAGTTTAATTAGATTTTTATTGATGTAATTGTTTAATATAGTACTAAAAGGGAGTTTTTATAAAAAAAACAACTATTATTTATTCTGTGAAAGGTATTTCTTTTAATACATAAAAACTTTCCAGTTTATATCAATAACATTTACGAAAGTTTTAAACTCTCTGCATTGAATAATTTTGATTCAATAAGTTGTGCATGAGTAAAGAGCACAATCCGAACACTTTTCCCTAATAGTGCATTCCAGAAAAATACTGTTTTTTTTTTAAATGTTCACTTTTTATAATTATTTACAATGAGGTATGAATACTACGATGACAAGTGTTCTAAAGACGGTTGGCAAGTGTATTAAAACTTTTATTAAAATAAAGTACAGAACAAAGTTTCGGCTTTCTTAGGTAATCTTCAGACTAACCTGAATATTAACCGACGAATATACTTTCATTTTTAAAAATAAAATTTATATTGAGGAAACCAATACTACAGAAACCATAAAATATAATAACACAGACGAAAAAATAAGCCTAAACTTCAAAGCATGTAGAAAATGTACCGTTTGCTATTACGATATTTTGCTAAAATTTAATTTACCCAGTTTAGTGTATTTGAATTTGTTTTTTGAGTGTATAAATTCGTGTTAACACTGTTCTCAACAAATTTACCTGTGAACGATCGTTTTCTAAACTTAATTTAAACAGATTGCGAAACAGTATGATTCAGTCACATCTAGAATAATTTATGCTCACATCGTAGGAAAATTATCTATTTACTAAATCAGTAATGATGCTTTTATTAATATAACAAATTTTAAAACTAATACAATGTAAAAGTCATTATGATAAAAAATGGAACGATCATTAGCATTAAAATAATTTGTAGTATCAATTTCTTTTTTGCTATTTTTCAGATCTTATGGTAGCAATAACAAACATTTTAGACAAAAACAAATAAATGCCGACAATTTGCTTAATTTTGTTTTATATTTTCAATTTAACTAATTATAAAAGCTGGTAGGTTACCTTTTATATTAATAAAAATATAATCAGTAACGTAACGGTTTGATATATTCTTTGAGCTGCTATACGTTGGCTGTAGACAGTAATGTCGTCTGATGATGGTTCAACAATACAACTCGATTCAGGAAAGCAAAGAATTACAGTTGAGCCTCTTATAATGGTGATGTTCAAACTTATCTTTAAAATTTAATAATTAACTAACTAAGGACGCACAGCTATGCAGCGTTCAACATCTTGTAGCTCAATTCAAACAGTTTTTATTGACATATCAGTATACTTCTACGTATACACCATTACTGGCTCGTCGCTTTCAGCAAATTTAATCAAATTGCGATTTCAGTCCGCTTTTGCTGTAATACGTCCGCAGTTACAGCGGCGACGGCGTCGGTTATATCGGTTTTCAGCTCCTTGATGTTTGCTTTAGATATGAGATGCACGACGACCTTAACATGCCTCCATACTTATTTTCTGTATTAGCGTATGTAATTATGATGCACCACAGTCACTGACTTGATTTCTTAAAGCCAAACGTTGTATTAATCCTTTACTTATACAATTGCCACTTTATAGGGTAATACTACTCCCTGGAATGGGGAAAAATACATAAAAACATGACAGTTAGAAACTGTTTGGTGGGAATAGAAGATATTTCCTTGATTACTAAATTAAAAAAAAAAGGGAAGATAATTTAGACCACCCTATATTTATTGGGTTTTTAAGTCCTTTTAAACTCATTTTTAGCATCTGTTTTCTAGAGGGCAGTAGTGGTAGCAGTAGTTGAATTTATAATGTATAGTTGGTTTGAACAGGTTTGATTTGTAATATAATTAATTCCATTACTAATTTCACGTTTTTTAATGATGGAGGAAAGAAGAGAAATTGTCAGGTAATAACTCAGGACTATCGTTTTAGTATTAAGACATTTTTTAAAGGCGGAAGAAAAGTTCTAATATGTAGTGGTATCAGGCCGATCTTAATATTGATAGCTGTATTTTTCAACAACTTGGTTAGGATATATATTGAAGAATCTCGCCACGTGTCATTGTTAGTCTTTTAATTATGAAGTTCAGAATAAGTTGCATTTGTGGTAGAAGAAGGATGCACGAGTGCACATCAGACAAGGCAGAAAAGCTGAAAATATTTAAAATAAATGTTTTAGTGTTAGGCATTATCACGTGTTAATTGTTCAGTTAGGCTTAATGCAAAAGTAGAAAATGCAGACAAAAAAGTCACATAATAGGAAGTGTGGAGGAGGCATGGTTTAATTATTATTTTCACTTATGGCAAAAGTATCTTTGTAACTAGTGTATCTGTTTATAAGAGTTTAGATGTATAAAGTTGGTAGAGAATATTATTTGATTAAAGGTTCTAAACTTAAGAGGGTAAGCTTTTTGACCTCTTGAACTTTATCATTAAGCCTTAAATAGTAATAAATAATATAGTAAGGAACCAGTTTGTGCATTAAAGTTACTGTTCATACTTTGTTAAACTTTAATAACATTTTTGTGATTATAAAGATATAGTGATACTGCTATAGATTGTATATGACCCTTATGGTAAAACTAACTGCTAATAACCAAATTCTATACTTGTAAGTAACAGTATGTAATGGAAATTCTCCAAATTTTTGGTTTGATAGAGAAGATACATTCTTTGTCATGGACTATATTCACATCATTGTGATTATAACTGACAGGGTCAAAGAAAGTTACTTATTACTACAAGTGTATCATTTTGTCGTGTTCTTCTGAGAATTGTACATCATTCATAGTAATGTTTTTCTCTATTTTCAGTGTGTTATCAAATACTATTAGCAAAGAAGAAGATTATGAAAATATTAGTGCTAGTGAAGATGAGGTAAAAAACTTGTGGAACTTTCAGTCAACAGTTCATAAAATAAAGTACATGTATAGAATAATATTTTGTTATACTCTGTATAACTTGCACGTTTTAAAATACAAATTGAAATATTAACTAGCACAAAATTCTAATTTTTCTTTTTAATGAGAACATGTGTTTTTCATGAAGTGCTACAAAGAAACAAATTATGTCAAAGGCTTGTAAAAATAGCTGAGTAAGTAGTGAATATAAAGTTAGGTTGTCAGTAGATATCAGATAGGGTTGGGATGTGTGGAGATAAGTTGATTGAGAGAATAAGTGTAGTTGTAACAAATACAGTTCATGAAAACTGTACTTTAAAAGAGTGGACCTGCCTTCTTTGGAATAAGTCATGGGTATTTGGAATATTTGTTTTGTATTAATGATTTGGATAATTAAAATAAAAGGTTAATGTTTAGAATTTCATCTCTATTTTATATGAATTATTAGTACAGTAATGTGAGTACTGAATAAGCTTTCTTCAGAATTCTTTGTTATAAAGTTTTTTGAATCTTAGTTTATCAAGCTAATGCCTACCATTTTACATAATGTGATCTCTGTTATATGCAAACATAAAAGAAATATTTAGGTTTTAATTAAATATGTTTAGTATATGATGTGTGTATATGTATATGATGAATAAATATATATATTTGATGTGTGTGTGTGTGTGTATATATATATGTATTCAAAATAAAGACTTGAAGTTTTATTATTAAACTACAAATGAAATTTAGTTCTTCATTTTTAATTTTATTTTGGTTGAAGGAAAATGATGAAACAAAACACTCTAAGTTGTTGGAAGCCATTGGATCATTAGATGGGAAAAAGAGGTAAACTCAAATGTTTTGTTATTTTATGGAACTTTAAAAGTTTGATAAAGTCATACATCCTTTAAACAGAAAATATACTGTTTTAAAAGAAATGCCTTTTAAATATATATACTTAACGCCTTATTTACCAGGGCTATTTTATGTTATTGGGTGGACAAAATCCTATTTGTGAATTGCAAACATTGTAGAAAACTAATCTTTTATTGGATTTCAAATTTTATTTTTGTAAATAGTTGTATAAGATTCAATTATTCACATTAAATTGTATTATTTAATGAAGTTAAAAGAGAAATTTAATTGAAATATTCCCAAAATGTGTTTGAAACTACAAATAAGCATCCCCTATGAAGATTTTTTCAACATTTAAAAAATGTTTTTCCTTGCACTTTAGTGCTGTTTTTGCCATCTATGATTGGTAGCTAAACCTTTTTCTAGTTTATTTTCTTTATAAACAATGTCTGGGCAAAACTTTAATGTAATCTTAGTGAAAGGTCTCAATTTCAGTACCACGTTATTTCCATTATCGTACTTCACATTTAAGAAATCATAGAATGATAAGCAAACCAAGTGATGAAACTTTGTTCTCTGTATTTTGCAACATGAATGTGGATGGTGCTTATTACAGTAACTGTCATTTTATGTAGAGGCCGTATTTAGTAATTGTCAGTAGTACTTTCATAAAAGCCTTAGAAAATTTGCTTCTGGAAAAAAACTACATGGGGGTCATGCCATGTCAAATCACCCAGAATTTGGAAAATTTTCCAGGTGACCCCCTTAGAATACCTTGAAAAAATTCACATGTGCTCATCTACCCATATAATGAAAAATTGCCAAATATTAGATCAATATCTCTAATAGTTTCTGATTTACAGCCCTGTAAAATGTTAATTTTTTGTTATTTTTGGCAAATTCATTTTCGGACAACTTTGGCTGTTTAAAACTGCAAGACTAATGGTGATAGAAGGCTGAAATTTGCTACACTGACTGGATTAATCTCACACAATTCAAAAATTGTCTCAAGCCAAGTTTATCTCTCATAGGATTTTCATAGTGAGGCTGTAAAATCACTTGAAAACCCAAAATAGTAAAAAAAATTGGTTTATTCAATAAGCCATAGCTCTAAGACTTAATATGATACAAAGCTGAATTTTTTTTCTAATTTCCTGTAACATATCAGTTGATAAATCAACAATTGTTGTAATTAAAAATCTGTTAGATCTCCTGTAAAAACAATGTAGCTGCATGCAACTTTTTATGATTTAGCTAAAAATAGCCCTACTTCAGGCCACAGTTTGACCGTGTCACCAGTTATTCAGTCTTTTCAGATTTTTACCATATATTCTCACATCTCTGAATATGATCTACAAAAAATACAAGATGATGTTCAACCTACTTTTTGAATTATAATTTTTTAAAGTATTCTCTGACCAGGTGTGTTACTGTGTGCAAATATATCCATACAATTTTGAAAAAAAATTATGAATTCCATTGAAATATTCTAATCACCCTTTACCATATATTCTTACATCTCTGAACATGATCTTCAAAAAATCAAGGTTGTATTATATAAAAATCAATTGTATATCAGAAGGCTATCAGATGATGATGTGTACACAGTTGTAACTGTTGGTAGTAGCAGTGAAAGTGATGCTACAGCAGCTCAAATAGGGTCTAATGATAGCAATGACAATTATATATCATCCAGGGAAATATGTGGCATGCATATATGATCATGAATGGTATATGGGAAACATAAAAGATAGATCAGATGAACATTCCGATGTGTCGGTGTCATTTATGAAGAAATCAAGAAACAAACTGTTCTCATGGCCTGCAAGGTCACATAAGGATGAAAGTTGGATTCCTTTCCAACATATTCTTTGTCTGATAAGTGCACCTACCGTGCAAGGCAGTAGTGCTCGCCACTATGTTCTAAGTCAAAGTGATCTCAATATAACCAAACTCAAATTTTAGAAATTTATTCAAGCTGTCTGAACAAATCAGTGTTTATTTGATGTTGTTAAGGCTAATTTATCGCCAAAGCAGTTTTTGAAACATTTCATTCTCATGATTATTGCAGTTTGGTGTGACTATAATCTTTCTCAGTTATCCCCTGTTGTAGCACTGTGTCTGATTTACCTTTGTATTTATTATATTATGGATCTTTAACTCAGCCATATCTCCATAACTGTAATGCACACACAATATATTTGCATTGCCATGTGATCTAACTAGGTATGCCAATAAACTTGTTCAGAAATGAATTAATTCTTGTTTCATACAACTTCATTATTTAACATTGTAAAAGGCTGGTTAGAATATTTCAGTGGGATTCATAAAATTCTGACAGGTATTTTTCAAAATTGTATGGATATATTTGCACAGCACACAGTAACACACCTGAACTGAATTTTTTTTAAGTAAACAACGTATTGTCAGAGGATATAACTCAAAAAGTAGGTTGAACACAATCCTGATTTTTTTTGTAGATCATATTCAGAAATGTAAAAATATATGGTAAAAATCTGAAAAGGCTGAATGACTGGTGACATGGCCAAACTGTGGCCTGAAGTAGGCCTATTTTCAGCTAAATCATAAAAAGTTGCATGCAGCTAAATATTTTACAGGAGATCTAATAGACTTTTAATTACAACAATTGCTGATTTATGAACTGATATGTTATAGGAAATTAGAAAAAAAAAAAGCTTTGTATCATATTAAGTCTTAGAGGTATGGCTTATTACATAAACCAATGTTTTTTACAATTTTGGGTTTTCAGGTGATTTTACAGCCTCACTATGAAAATCCTATGAAAGATAAACTTGGTTTGAGACCAGTTTTGAATTCTGTGAGATTAATTCGGTCAGTGTAGCAAATTTCAGCTTTCTACCCCCATTACTCTTGCAACTTTAAGCAGCCAAAGTTGTCCGAAAATGAATTTGCCAAAAATAACAAAAAATTAAGTAAATTTTACAGGGCTGTAAATCAGAAACTATTAGAGATATTGATCTAATTTTTGGTGATTTTTCATTATATGGGTAGATGAGCACATGTGAATTTTTCAAGGCATTCTGAGGGGGTCACCTGGAAAATTTTCCAAATTCTGGATGATTTGACATTGAATGACCCATCAGATTTATGTGACCTTTGGTATTATTTTTCCATAGTAGCTTAAGTCATGCTATATTGTATATCTATTTATAACAATCATTATATTGAAAAACAAATTAAAAATATATATAATCTTTAGGACAGAAGTTAATCTATGCATGTTAGGGTTAAGATCTATTGAGTGGCAAGTCTTTTCATGAATTAGGCTTAGCACTCTGTACTGAAAGAGTTTGTGATTTTTATATTATTTTGCATTGAAATTAGGAGTTTTAAGTTCAGTAATTTAGGATAATTTTATAAGTGCATGATAAAAATATGATTCATTATTTAGAATAACCTGTGTAATTTATATGTACTACACATATCATCCAAGACTTAAACTTCTGTTGTTGTTCAATAATTAACACAGTGATACTGGTATATAAAAGTTTATTATGATATATTTCAAAGGATTTAAATCTCAGTGTACACAAATGACAGCAATAAAATCCATATGTTGAATTTGCAACAGAATAAACACATTTGTCTCAAAATAATGGGAAAGTTGTGACATTGTCACAGTTGCATCATTGATGCACTGAAGAACTTAAGTCTCAAATTCCAACCTAAATCTTGCCTATAATGAAAGAAATGTAACCTGGACTAATCCTGTGCTGTAAAGTGACTTTCTCTGTAATTTATGGTTTGTATTGTTTGGTAATCTGTTGCAACAGGAAATATGTAATTAAGATCAGGTGGTGGTATTAAAACTGCCTTTATTGTAAGATATTAATTAGATACATTAACTAACAGTTGGCAATTAAATGTTTGTCTATCTAGTGAAACAACATACAAGGATGTGTTGAAATAAACTTGTTTGAAAGTTGAAAGAAATGTTATTTAAATACCAAGAAGCTTTCTTACTACCATATCTGTGGTAATGTTCAAATGTGTCTGTGTTGGACTTAACAATAGTGACCACCAAGAGGCATGATTGTGTTCTCAGCACAGTAAATAAAATTACAGCTACAATGAAACACAAACTTGAACTAAAAACATTTATGAAATAAAATTGTTTTCTATGTACATATATACATATATAAACATGAAATCCTATTTAAAAATGAAAAAAATACTTGCTTATTGTTTAGGCTTAATTAGAAATATTTTTTTTGGTTTTATATCCTTCTTGAAACCATAAGGAGAGTATGTGATTGTTTAAAAATTATAAATAGCTATAACTTGCATTTTGTGGACCATAAAAATTTTTAGACATTTTAAAATAATGTGCTAAAACATGAATAGAAGGAAGTTCTAATCTGGAACAAATACAGTAAACGTACCTTTATATATATATACAGTAAAACATGTCTAAGGTGGAATCGCACAGGACCGAAAGTAACATTTCTGGCTGAAGCAAGTTTTCCAGCTTAGACATAGTGAACATGCACTTCCTTAATTATATATAATTTTTTCGTGGAACGTTATACTTGCTGACTCAAGGGAAGTCAGATGTTTGTGAATAAATTTGATATACTGTTTATCAGAATAAGAACAAAAACAAACATTCAAAATATATATACAAGTCCACAAAATCTTAAATTTATTTGAAGAAAATGTCCAATATCAACTGTTTAGTTTTCTAATGGATTTTTTCATGCGGTTAAAAGAGAACGACAATTCTATGGTCTTTTCATGAAGTTCATTTTCCTCCATTTCTGCATACAATTTGATATAATTAATATAACTTAACACTGGCAATGAAGTAGAAATTTTTCTTTCCTTATCTTTTCCATTTTGTTCATCTTCTGAATCTCTCTCAGTTATCATCTTGCAATTCTGTTATAGATTTTAAATCAGTTTATGTTAAAACATTCTTGTAAACGTTCACAAAACTTTCTGCATTCACAGAATTGTCATAATAAACAACTTTTAAAAAATGAGAGTATTTAGTAGGTTGTTCTAAAAATGAGGGTATTTAGTAGGTTGTTCTAAAAATGAGGGTATTTTGTGGGTTTCTCTAAAAATGAGGGTATTTAGTAGGTTCTAAAAATGAGGGTATTTAGTAAATTTTCCCTCTAAAAAAGATAGGAATTTTTTTTTGAGTGAATTATTTAAATTAGAATTTTCTACTTAAAAGACAAATATGTTTCTACAAATTATGAATCTAATTTAACTGCAAAAACAATGATGGAAGAAAAAAGAACAGAATATATTTAACCAATATTTACTGTAACAAAATGTCTGAAAATTTATAAATATCTAAACAAATTATTAATTAAACAAAAATCTGCGTTACGCAGATTCTGTGATTTAGAGGGCCTTTTATAAGAGAAGTCTTAAGATAATGCTGCAAATATTTGATATTTCTGGCTTGTACAGTTTTCTGCTCTATGCAGTTTCTGGCTTAGATAGGTTTTACTGTATAGTCATATGTGATAAATACCATTTCCATATGAAATTTTCCAAGATATTAAAGGTGATAATGCAAATAAACTATGTACAACAGGCTTTATGTTTTTTAAACTACATGCGTTTAAGAAAGTTCTTGTGAAGTTTCAAACAATTTCATCCGTGAGTTTTATTGTTAGAATAAAATACAGCAGGACTTGTGTTGGTTACATACAGAAAGTTAGTAGTTGGTACTTATTGGGTTAAAAGTCCTGATTTTATTCTTGTCTCCAATTTGGACTGAAATTTAAATCCAGCTTTTGAGTACTTAACAAATGAAATTGAAACAGTTTCTTTCACATTTGCATGGATTAACATTGTGGTTAAATATTAAGTTTTATATCTATGTTACAGTAACAAGGATCAGCATTGTGGTTAAATATTAAGTTTTATATCTACGTTACAGTAACAAGGATCAGCATTGTGGTTAAATATTAAGTTTTATATCTACGTTACAGTAACAAGGATTATCATTGTGGTTAAATATTAAGTTTTATATCTACGTTACAGTAACAAGGATTATCATTGTGGTTAAATATTAAGTTTTATATCTACGTTACAGTAACAAGGATTATCAATGTGGTTAAATATTAAGTTTTATATCTACGTTACAGTAACAAGGATTATCATTGTGGTTAAATATTAAGTTTTATATCTACGTTACAGTAACAAGGATCAGTTTCTTTGAAACTTGCTGGCATTCATAAATATCAGGACATGCTTTGTATTATAAACTTTTATCATAAATATCAGGACATGCTTTGTATTATAAACTTTTATCATAAATATCAGGACATGCTTTGTATTATAAACTTTTATAAATATCAGGACATGCTTTATATTATAAACTTTTATCATAAATATCAGGACATGCTTTGTATTATAAACTTTTATAAATATCAGGACATGCTTTGTATTATCAACAAAACATATACATGTACATTGGAGTTTTCTTCATAATTTAAAGTTTTAACTTAGGTAATCTGTACTATGTTTTTTATTCAGCATCATTTGAGATCTCAAAGTTCAACTCTTAAAAATAGCACATTATTAGTGTTACCCTGTTTTATGTTTCTTGCAATTCTAAACATGCACGTTTTTTGTTTTTTTTTGTTATTCAAACATAACATTTCTCTTTCACTGTTTATTAGGTAGAATAGTGGGCTGCTTAAAGTGAATATTTGATAGCATATCATATTTGAGATATAATATAAAAGTGTAAAAGAAAAATGTGACTTGAATATATATATTACTTTTAAATACTCTGTTATATATATATATTTGTAAACTAGCTGTAGTTTATTTTGTAACAAGTCTGTATGTTATGGCTTGGGAGTTAACATAATAAGGACATTTGTTATGTTTATGTGACAAGTCCTACATACATACATAGCTTTGAGGGAAGAATATAAGTATTTGGTAAATTGAATATGAATTTGGTTTATTTAAAAGATGTGTTTTATTTTTTAGGAGACAGATTGTTCAGAGAACTGAACCAAGTGCTACTATGTCGGAGTACAACCTATCAGAATGTGAGTTTAACACGTGAATATAAGATCTCAAATGTACTGTAGTCATTTTTCATTTCATTTATTGAATAGAATCTACATATACATATATAAAAGTCTATCTTGTACAACTTTTATGAATATTTCTTGTGATTTAGGTAAACTTTTACTTTTCAAAATGATCTCTTGTGTTTAACATGTAACCACCATGAAGATATATGTACCATAATTATTAGTGTACCTACACCATATTTGTCAAACATTACAAGTTGTTTATACAGGAAAAGTCAGATTTCTTAATTGTTTTACTAAACGTTTTACATGACTTTAAGGATTTAGTGTCAACTGCTCTGAGTGCAAAATGAATTTTGTTTATATAAAAGTGCTTTTCTTTATCTGAAAACTGAAATTTCGTTTGAGTAACCTCTAAAGTCTTTTAAGAAATATTACACAATTTTCTTTAGTAAAATTTATATTTTATCAGTTATTTTCCCCTCATGTTTTTTTCCCATTTGCCTGATCTTGTCACCACTATAAAATAAATGACATAAATCTAAATTACATTTCTTTCTTTCCAAAATCACTATATTGTAGCATGGAACTACAATTATTTTTTTGTAAATAACATAAAGCTTTTAACAGAATATATCTCTTTATACTGAATTTTATTGTTCTTTGAATCCTGTCTAACTAATAATTCTACCACACAAGCGATAAATCGTTTGACAAATATGTAGCTCATGTTATCAGATTGAATTACATAATGTACAAGTTGCTTGTAAGGATACTGCAGATAGAATTTGTCATTATTTTTTTCATTATCTCGCATAACAAGTTTGTAATTTTTTTATAATTTTATAATAAATAATACAAGCAAAGAACAAGAAATGTAGTAGTTAATTGTATCCTTTTGATGATGAAACTTAAACCTTTTTTATGCTAATGCTATTACTTAAATGAATAATTTTTTATTTAAACAAATACTGCACCGAAGAACAGAATAATAACAAGTAAAGAGCAGACAATGCCCTATCATAATTTTTCTGCTTTCTAACTATGTAATAAGTGCTGTTAAAAATTCAGCTAAGATGTTGGTGTGTTTCCTGTGGGAATAAAAGTTGAACTGAAAATGAAGCAGGCAGTTCTCTGTACAGAAAACAGTATAATATATTTAATTTGATAGATTAAAAATTTGGCTTTGTATTGGTTATAATATAAGAGTAAACATCAGATAAAACTATTGGCTATTTGTGAAACAGAATGTAAGAGGTGGTTGTGGCAAGTGTATTTGATTTTCTTGCGTATAGCTCAGTAAACAAATAAGATTTAAGGCTATAACAAATATGCACTGTCTGAATAATAAATATAAGTAATTTACATTAAATTCTGTACTTTTCAGAAGGCTGTTAAATAAATTAGAAGAGGGAATACTTAGAGGAAGTCACAATTCTTGTACTAGGACAGATAGACCATGAAACAAAAATATCCCTTACAAAACTAACTTTGAAACTTATATAACATTAAAAGTTGAGTTGTTAACTGTATTTTGGTGTCAATTTTATTCCTACACATTCATAATAAAGTAATGGCCTGGCGTGGCCAGGTGGGTTAAGGCGTTTGACTCGTAATCCGAGTGTCGCGGGTTCAAATGCTGGCTGCATCAAACATGCTCGCTCTTTCAGCCGCGGCGTGTTATAATGTGATGGTCAATCCCACTATTCATTGATAAAAGAGTATCCCAAGAGTTGGCAGTGGGTGGTGATGACTAGCTGCCTTCCCTCTAGTCTTACACTGCTAAATTCAAATTTTTTGCCTACCCTCCCCACTTTTCTCCAGTATCTTTCTTTCATTCATCTACTGTTTGAGGCTTTTCTCCATTTCCCTGAGGAGTTTTCAGCAGATACACAAACTCTTCTCTTTATCATGTTGACAAACTTGTCTTTATCAATTCATATATGGCTTTTTTGTTGTTGTGACCTACTTGGTAAGGATGCCCTCCTCTTTCATATCCATCTCCCTTCTGGCATTGTTGAAGCATGGTCAGCCAGCTTTATATATCTGTAGTGCTCATTTGCCACAAATCCTTAAATTCTTCAAGTCCTATCAGAAAGACTTATTTTTATTTTCCTATGTACTTCCTGCTATCCATGAAATCCATTCCTTGCTAGCATCTTTCAGAAGTGGCTCAAAATTTTGTACTTTTTCAACAGTGTCTTTATGTAAATCACCCTTCTCTAGGGTTTTATTTCAGACTGTTAATGGTTCTGAAAATCTCTTGGTATTTTATCATTGATCTCTTCAACCTTAACTACTTCATCAACCATTCTTAGTTCACCATGAAGTCTCTTCTCACATTTCAGTTGGTATTTTGTCCTTGTCTCAGATGCATACCTTCATATCCCTCTCTCTCCAGCTTCCAGGTATTACCTTCATTTTGTTCATGGAGGTCAAGTTTTTCAAATTCAGCATTTTATCTTTTGGTCCAGAATTGACATCTTACATGTTTCATCTGCTGATCAAAGCTTTTACTCATTTTCATCATGACCACTGCTTGTGGTTCTATCATTATATAGATGAATGGTTTCTTTAATTTATTCAAACAAACCTCTCTCACTTGTATACATTTTTTTGTAAAGGAGGCTGCTAATGTGGGATTTCTGGTCATGCTGGAGATGTTCTATCTCAATCCCACACAGTATTTGATCCCTTTGTAGGTGTTTTTCAACATCTTCCTCACCAGGAATCTGCCATATCCTCTTCATTTGAGGAATGTGGAACTTTTCATTTCCAAAGCCAACTCTTACCTTTTTCTCTCTGCCAGAAGTCCTCTCTCTGTTGTGGGGACATGGATACTTATAGAATCCCTTATGCCCTGCAGTCATGCAGATGTGTTGTGTCTTCAATGGAAGTTGCATAATCAAGTAAATCACTTGCAAGGCAATCTGAACACAACTTTAGTGTCATTCAGTTTGCATTTCTTCTATGAGTGTTTATCAGAGGAGAATGAAGATTATCCAGTGTTAGTTTTTGCAACAGTTTCTTTTCTTCCTACCCTAGTGTTCCACAACTTTCAGATTTTTTACTTAGCTCTTGGTTATCAATATCTATCAATGTGGGCTACAGAAATATCCTTCTGTTTTACCTACTCTCATCACTTTCTTGGTCTCATTTTTTCTCCCCTATTTTGTTCCTTTCATTTGATTTATCCATCTTGTCCAATACCCCAATCTTACTGGAGTCACAATGTTCAACTGAACTGTGCTGTGTCTTTATCAGGATGGTTGAGCTTGAGTACAGTGTTCAACCCACCTATGTTGTGTTTCTATCAAGATGGTTGAGCTTGAGTACAATGTTCAACTAAAAGGAAGAACCAATTTGTAGTATTTATATTTGTGGTGTATGTATATACTTCAGACTGTTGTATTAATACTTATTTCCTGTCATTCAGTGTGGTGTATGTATATACTTCAGACTGTTGTTATTAATACTTATTTCCTGTCATTCAGTGTGGTGTATGTATATACTTCAGACTGTTGTTATTAATACTTATTTCCTGTCATTCAGTGTGGTGTAAGTATATACTTCAGACTGTTATTATTAATACTTATTTCCTGTCATTCAGTGTGGTGTATGTATATACTTCAGACTGTTGTATTAATACTTATTTCCTGTCATTCAATGTGGTGTATGTATATACTTTAGACTGTTGTATTAATACTTATTTCCTGTCATTCAGTGTGGTGTAAGTATATACTTCAGACTGTTGTTATTAATACTTATTTCCTGTCATTCAGTGTGGTGTAAGTATATACTTCAGACTGTTGTTATTAATACTTATTTCCTGTCATTCAGTGTGGTGTAAGTATATACTTCAGACTGTTGTATTAATACTTATTTCCTGTCATTCAGTGTGGTGTATGTATATACTTCAGACTGTTGTTATTAATACTTATTTCCTGTCATTCAGTGTGGTGTAAGTATATACTTCAGACTGTTGTTATTAATACTTATTTCCTGTCATTCAGTGTGGTGTAAGTATATACTTCAGACTGTTGTTATTAATACTTATTTCCTGTCATTCAGTGTGGTGTAAGTATATACTTCAGACTGTTGTATTAATACTTATTTCCTGTCATTCAGTGTGGTGTATGTATATACTTCAGACTGTTGTTATTAATACTTATTTCCTGTCATTCAGTGTGGTGTAAGTATATACTTCAGACTGTTGTATTAATACTTATTTCCTGTCATTCAGTGTGGTGTATGTATATACTTCAGACTGTTGTATTAATACTTATTTCCTGTCATTCAGTGTGGTGTAAGTATATACTTTAGACTGTTGTATTAATACTTATTTCCTGTCATTCAGTGTGGTGTATGTATATACTTCAGACTGTTGTTATTAATACTTATTTCCTGTCATTCAGTGTGGTATGTATATACTTCAGACTGTTGTTATTAATACTTATTTCCTGTCATTCAGTGTGGTGTATGTATATACTTCAGACTGTTGTATTAATACTTATTTCCTGTCATTCAGTGTGGTGTATGTATATACTTCAGACTGTTGTATTAATACTTATTTCCTGTCATTCAGTGTGGTGTAAGTATATACTTCAGACTGTTGTTATTAATACTTATTTCCTGTCATTCAATGTGGTGTATGTATATACTTCAGACTGTTGTATTAATACTTATTTCCTGTCATTCAGTGTGGTGTATGTATATACTTCAGACTGTTGTATTATTCTTATTTACTGTCATTCAGTGTGGTATGTATATACTTCAGACTGTTGTTATTAATACTTATTTCCTGTCATTCAGTGTGGTGTATGTATATACTTCAGACTGTTGTTATTAATACTTATTTCCTGTCATTCAGTGTGGTATGTATATACTTCAGACTGTTGTTATTAATACTTATTTCCTGTCATTCAGTATGGTGTATGTATATACTTCAGACTATTGTATTAATACTTATTTCCTGTCATTCAGTGTGGTGTATGTATATACTTCAGACTGTTGTATTAATACTTATTTCCTGTCATTCAGTATGGTGTATGTATATATTTCAGACTATTGTATTAATACTTATTTTCTGTCATTCAGTATGGTGTATGTATATACTTCAGACTGTTGTATTAATACTTATTTCCTGTCATTCAGTGTGGTTTATGTATATACTTCAGACTGTTGTATTAATACTTATTTCCTGTCATTCAGTATGGTGTATGTATATACTTCAGACTGTTGTATTAATACTTATTTCCTGTCATTCAGTGTGGTTTATGTATATACTTCAGACTGTTGTATTAATACTTATTTCCTGTCATTCAGTGTGGTGTATGTATATACTTCAGACTGTTGTATTAATACTTATTTCCTGTCATTCAGTGTGGTGTATGTATATACTTCAGACTGTTGTATTAATACTTATTTCCTGTCATTCAGTGTGGTGTATGTATATACTTCAGAGTGTTGTATTAATACTTATTTCCTGTCATTCAGTGTGGTGTATGTATATACTTCAGACTGTTGTATTAATACTTATTTCCTGTCATTCAGTGTGGTGTATGTATATACTTCAGACTGTTGTATTAATACTTATTTCCTGTCATTCAGTGTGGTGTATGTATATACTTCAGACTGTTGTTATTAATACTTATTTCCTGTCATTCAGTGTGGTGTATCTATATACTTCAGACTGTTGTATTAATACTTATTTCCTGTCATTCAGTGTGGTGTATGTATATACTTCAGACTGTTGTATTAATACTTATTTCCTGTCATTCAGTGCTCATATTTCTTTTTTCCAGCAAATAAAGATAGAGTGAAACTTCATGAACTTTTATCTAGCCTTAAACAAATATCGAGCCACACTACTATTAAAAAACAACTTCGGTCAGCTGCCAGGAAGAGTAAGACCTTAGATTCTCCACTCCCAACAGCTCAAGTTGAGAGGGTATGTGGATAAGTTGACAAGTATTTTTGGTAGTATAAACATGGCAGAACGTAGACTTCAATGGACCAGTCCTGCCTGTTGCTTGTAGAGTTAGCGAGGGTGCTTTAATGTTATCCTTTTTTAATATAATTCACAACTTAATTAATTTAGTACACTTATAGCTACTTTAACATTTAATTTATTTTGTTTTCACTTTACAATTGTTTGTCAAATTTTCTTTATCTCTTATTTTTCTGAGCTAATAATTATTCAGTCTTACAAATTTATCATAGATAAAACTTGCATACTAGAAATATGTACACAGTTGTATACATGTGTACTAATGTTTCAATAGTTATATTGATGACTATATATTCTGTGACTACTGTGTCTGTTAAAACGTGGGAACCTTTAACTGATTTTTTCTATCTGAAATGGATTTTATTATATACTGACTGAAATACCCATCCCCTGGAAGGAATTTATGTAAGTTCACTTTAAAAAAAAGTTATCTTAGGACAAGAAAAATTGCTTTCCTTATATGTAATTTTAAAATAAAACACCCATAAAAACTACAAACACAAAATTTGAAACTGCAAACTTACATATATATCTATGTGGACCCAACAAACCTTCATGTCAAAGTTGAAGATTTATTAACAGGGAGTGAAGTAGTGGTAAAAGAATGGAATAAAATCCTAAAAATGGAAAACTGAGAATTTGTGTATATCTCCCCATAGAGCATCCATATCAGTTTTGATGAATATCCATCTACACCCTTATTAGTGTTAGTGGTTATGTAGATATACAAAAGACAGTATTATACTTATATAGATTTATGAGATAGAATATCTTGAAATAAGAATAACAAACAATAATGTAAATTTTTTCCTCTCATGTATATTTTTCCAGATAAAACGTAGCTTGGCTTTCGAGAAAGTGAAGAAAGACCTTTCCAAATGGGACCCTGTTGTGGAGAAGAATAGATTTGTGAGTAAAGTTTTGAACTCAGCAAAGTTTCAAATAGTGCAGCATGAAAAACATCTTGATTACTAAGTGAACATAGTTCTTGAGTGTTGATAAGGTTATCAGATACTGTGTTGTTTTAAAGTAGTATACCTAGTTCTTAAATCTATACAATTACTTTATCTACATGTACAGCTTAAAACTTGTGTACAGTCATGTATATATACACAATTACTTTATCTACATGTACAGCTTAACTTGTGTGCAGTCATGTATATATACACAATTACTTTATCTACATGTACAGCTTAAAACTTGTGTACAGTCATGTATATATACACAATTACTTTATCTACATGTACAGCTTAAAACTTGTGTACAGTCATGTATATATACACAATTACTTTATCTACATGTACAGCTTAAAACTTGTGTACAGTCATGGAAATATACATGGTGTATATATACAAACAAGAGTTGCAAACAATAAAGAATATCAGGTAAATGGTAAATTTATTAAAGATTGTCATAAAAAGTCATTAGTATTAACATGTGGACCTTTGTTTTACACCGGTCTTTACTTGATTCTGCTCTACATTATTTCAGTGTACAGTGGTGGAACATTGTTCAAGTGTTTGTCATTGTTCTCCATAATTCAACAGTATTGTTTTATCAGTGTTTATTGCCTACAGCTTTAAGAGTTTTCATACTGAGGCTTTGTTCCAAACCATGTTTATAAGTGTTCCATTTGCCCCTTTACTACCAAAACATCATTTGTTGAATGTGTGGGATCATTGTCTTTTTTGAAGATTGGTCTCTTTCCAATGAGTCATGTTCCTTAGGAAATGTCATGAGAAATTAGAATGTTTGTAACACAGGGCTGCAATAGCTTTATGGTCTTGATTTTATTGTTCTACTGTAATTTCTATGTGCTGAATTAGGAAATATGCATTTTTATTCACCACTTATAGATTGTTTACAAAACATAATGTACTTTTTTACATAACTGAATCAATTTAGTTGAAACTGGGTCACATTTTACTATGTTTAAAATGTTCATAACCACTGGCTGTAGATTTCTATAGACCAGTTGCGACATAGTCATATTGATCATTTCAGAACCCATGAGAAACACACCGTTATCATATAAACAGTTAGCAGAATTGTTATATATAGATATAGCATTTGCTTGTTTGTGGAATTTCACATTATCACATTATTATTTTTCAATGTTATTTATTCAATAAATAACAAGAGGCAACAAGAGGTTGTTACTCAAACATATTTTGTTATATTTATGGTAAAGAGACAGACAAAACAGCAGAATTCTTCCAAAAATAGTATTACACATATTTTCAAATAAAACTTGCGAACAAAGAAATCATTGGCTTTAGACAGAGTTTGCATCATTTGTATCAAAGAGCTAACCCTTTTGCAACTGGTCACAGGTTGAAGGCCATGTGATCTTATTTATTGACTTACATTTAAAATTTTATTGAACTACTGTGTTTTGAATTTATGTCAATAAGTTTGGTATCAAGTTACAGATTATAACTGAAACTTTAATACTATGTCTGAATTAATTTCTTAATTTTCAAGAACACGTAAATATCAATTTTTGTGAGTCGTGGTATGTTGAATGCAGCATTAGTTAAAATTAGGTGTCAAAATACTAAGTATATTAGTTTTTGCACAAATTAGGAACACAAATTACCAATATTGACAAACTAGAATATAAATAAGAAACTTGTATCTTTTTATTTTGCTGAGATATGGTCTGTGTACTAAATCAAACACATTGGTCCTTTCATCTCCTTCCATTTTTGGAAATGGTCCTTATATTTCTTTAATATATGATGTGAATAACCAATCATCAGCTTAGAATGCTCTCTCTAGTGGTTTTCTTAGCTACTTCAATCTGTGAAAAGGCTAACATGTTCTTTCTGACTACGATTTCAAGGAGGTAAGTTGTGTGTTTTGTTTGCTAGAAGTTTCATATTTTTGTTGGATGTAAATATAACCTTATTATTAAGCGTAATGAATTGTAGTGGAATTGTATGGTATCAATATAGTTTTTTTATGATTTGTTTGGCTACTCAACTGTACACATAAAACCTTAAAGTTTATTTGATATCCTTCATGTGTAAAATTTGAAAAGGCTTAGCTAGCAGCCTATGTCCAGCAGCAACTGAGTTTAAGGGTTGTAGGTAAGACAGGTTTGCTCTATTTCTTTATTTATTGTTCTTTATTTAAAAGTTTAATAATGTTTCTAAATAGTAATAACCTATATACATACATATGTAATGTATAATAATTTAAATGTTATTTTATATTACATTATAGTAATTCACTAAATGTAGCCATGACAAGGGTCACTTTATAAAGGCTAAAGGTCAGTTTTATATTAATGGATATGATAATGAGTTTACGTGCACCATGTCAATGCAAGGTGTGTAATATTAGTTAGGGACAATGGGAAGGTCAGTATAAGAAAAAAATAATAAACATAGAATGTTGTGAGACTTAAGTTACTTAGACTAAACATTTGTGTTATAATATTTAGATCAGCAAAACCTAGAATGAAGGAACGTAATAACCACAGAGAACTGTAAAATACTGATCTGTGTAAAATAACCCACGTTGTCAGAGAAAAATATACACTAAATTAGAATAAGAGGAAAACGATAGGATTTTAGTTTCAGATGAGAAAAAGAAAGATACAAGAAACCTTCTACACTATTCACCTAACTGACAACAGGTAACCTAACATGGAAGTCAGTAACATATTCCAACTGCTAGTTGATGAAGGTTTTAATGGGAGGAACAACTCCATCTAGAATATCTACAATCAAGTTCTGGTCAAAACCAACACAGAAACAGTTCTTAGAATTTCTTTGAAGAAGACAGCAGATTGACAGTTGAAATTTAGGATCAAACTTTAGAAATTACTGCTAAACATTCTTTATGGCTAAACTCCCAACTATATCCAACCATCTCTCAAACTAAAGTTTCAAAATGTATTATACCCAGACAAAGGCCTAGAATATTCTACACACCATGAGATATTATAGTGCAGTAATACTCAATTAAAACAGTGAGAGAAACTTGGAAGTTGTAGGAACATGACACAAGAGTATAACAATCATTTCAAAACTAGTGAACTACTTATGCACAATTAGTAAACAGTTATGTACACAAACTTGCAATAAGCTATTGCTTCTCAAAATAAATTTAACACTCACATTAAACTTACACTGAAACATTTATGCATATCGAATAGATAGTGGTATTCTTGAGGACAAGAAACCCACTTGAAATAAAAATGTATTTCAGAATGGCTGGTATGGGTATTAACACTATTACTAATAAAGCAGAGAACTTGAAGATGACCTGGCAAGGTCAAAACATTGTTCTCTGTTTTAGTAGTAAAGGTGTTAATGCCCATACAAGCCATTCTGAGACAGTGATACTAAATTGTTTGGTCCCATTAAAATGTTTTTTTTTAAGTACTTACTTTAAAGATTTATGCATATTGCTTTGTTTTCTGCTAATTCAGTAATGTGTATTTCTACATGTTATGTAGTTATTGATTTTGCATCAGTTTCTAATGAGTAGCTAATAAATGGGCTTTAAAACTTTAAACAAATAAGTATAATGTGAAATTTGCTGAAGTGAAAGTTTCTAGCATTACTGATGTATTTAGATTACTGGACTAAGTATTGTCTGTAATGTGGGTTGTTGACCACACCTTATATTTATATGGTATTGAAGAAATCTATATTTGTTTATTACTGTAGTGATACTAAAATTATTTGCCAGATCAATTTGCTTGTTTAATTTCTATACTTTTATAAACATCACAAACATTAAAATGATTGTAATATAAGACAGCTATACATGTTAATATCTTTGGCTTTTTTCAGGCAGAACAAATTGTCTACCCTTTAAAACAACCAAGCTTTAGTTTAGTGCCAGCAGCAACATTTGTAAAAAGATTCCAGGTGAGAACATTACAGAAGTTTTGTTTTCATTTCTTTCTTCATATACGATGTTACCGGTAACATTCAAGTGTGACAAAATAATCCTAAATATTCCTAATACCACCACCCCATGTGTGTTTATCAGTTCTAACATCAACAGTTGTTTTTGTGTAACAATCTGTTGACCCAGTTTTGTAATGAACTGATTTTGTATTTTAATTACTATTAGTTAATAAAACCTTAAATTTATAACAATTATGTTCAAGTAATTCTATTTCAATCTTAGTAATAGTAACATCTAAAAACAAGTGATATGGTTTATTAAAGTAATCTTATATTGGTCTGTATAGGTGATGGTTACAAGATGTTTTACATTGTTGAAAGATATACTAGGTGATGGTTACAAAGTAGGTAATGAAAATTATATTAGGTGTTGGTTACAAAGTGGGTAATGAAATTAATACTAGTTGATGGTTACAGAACGTTTTACATTCATAAAAGCAATGCTAGGTGATGGTTATAAAATGGTTTTTGGTGATAAGAACTGTATTTGTAGCCCACCAGCTGCAGGAAAAGTTTTTAAAGAAAGTGGCAGCAATCTTTATTAGTGGTCAAACATTAGTGAGGAACAGTGGTTGCTGTGAAGTGGTAATAAGGGAAGGAGTAGCAGTTAGATGTGATAAAAAGAGGGAAGTCTTGGTGGTGATAGTTAACAAGAAAACACTACAGAAGCTTCAAACAAACTTTACAAGCAGTGGTTAGACCATTTCTTTACAGAGCAGAAACATGGGCTATTATAAGAACACAGGAAAGTTATGTATAAAGAAAAGATGAAAATGTCACGATGGATTTTGGGAAGAAGAGCAGTAAGTGAAGACATGAAGAGGAGATGGTTTGGAGAGGTAGTAAGAAGGATGTGCAGTGAGAAGAGCATAGGAAATGTCAGGTATGATGTAGAGTAAGACAGAGAATACAGTGAAAGGAAGGCAGTGGAACTGAAATGATGTACAGGACAATAATTTGGAGAAGGAAGACCCAAGCAGCTGACCACTTACCAGAATGGAATTAAGACCATAAGAAACAGTAAAGTAATTAACAACTCTTTCTGATGCAAAATATTTATGCAATGAAACCATTAAAATGTGTTTAATTTAAGGTTTAATATTAAAAGCCAGAGCTATTTCTTGTACATAATAACAAAGGGAAGAAGAAATATGGATCAACTTGGGGTACCAGGTTCATCTGGAGAGAGACTTGGAACAAGTTGTACCCCAGCAATGGGAAGCAAAGTTTAATGTGATGTATCAGTTGAGAGTTCACAAACATAAAGATCTAAGTCATAATCTGTCCTTGTGCTTCATACATCATAAATCTCCAGTTGGAAAAGTGAAACAAGCTGCACGTACACTGGATGTTTTCATGTCATATCTTTTGAACTGTCACATACCTCAAGCAGTTAAAGAATGATACTAGGATTCATGAGATTCCATACTAAGTTGTGATGTACAAGTTGCTGAATGCAGTACATATAGAATTCTGTGTGATTGGACTATTGGAATAAGTAGTATGAACTATTGCCCTCAAATGTTAAACAGATTATTGAAAGTAAACAGGGAAGTGGATTATACTTTGGACATCAGAGTTTAATGTCAGAGCTCTTTGCAATTGAAGGTATGCTACAGGTCTATTATAATCTGTTAGTGCATGGCTGGATGTGACAACATGGACTATAATGACTTTATGGCTCCAAAATTGTTTTAATATAAGATATTCAACCTCTGTAGTGGTTTTACTGCATGCAGAAGTGTTCCAACATTTCATAATAAAGTTGCATGTATTAGCACTTTATATTACTTTCAATAGTTGGGTGATTACAGACAAGACTGATTTCCAAATGTTTTATGCCTTTTTTCTGGTGAGAGTGTATAATTTTGTTTACCACAAAATTCAAATACTTTTAAAAACTGAACCAAAACTTAGCTTTACATTTTTTTCCTAACATTAAAACTTCTATTGAAATGCATAAATTTTAATTATAAAAATATCTGAAACTCTTACAGACTTCACCACTCTAAATAAATATAATTACACTTGTTATTTTTATTTTTTATAATGTTCTTTCTATTTGTACAGTTGACACTACTCAACAAAGATGACTGAAATGTTCTTAAAGCTAGGCTGTGTTTGTTTTTTCACCAAGTTTTTGTTGTCATATTTACTTGGGTTGTGACTGTTTTGTTCCAAGTTAAAACATAAGTTAACTGTTTCAAGGGAAAGTCACAACTATGTTAATCCCTTTTAACACCAACAACAAAGATAATACAAAAACTGCACTCATTTTCATAATGAAAGCTATTTTTGTTATAGACTAAAACTCCGCTGGAACTGGAAGTGGCCAAAATGCTTGGTGAAAGTTCAAATGTTATCACTCAGGACAAAGAGCTAACACAAGCCGAGGAAGAAGCACTGAAAGCCATGAGCCTGGAGGAAGTATGCATGTTTTGGTTCCTTGTTTTCTTAAAAAAAAAAATTGTAACTCAACACCAGAATTAAAATGTGAAAAATATTATTATTGTTAATTGTTAGCATTATTTTTGTCTTTCCACAGTGTTTTTCAACCTTTTATTTTCACTCATTAGAAAGCTTAATTTTAAAGTTTAGTTCATAAACTTAAATCACTATACTTTTTTGACACACAAACATAGTTTTTATACTTTTAATATCCCGTGGAATTCTTTACCTGAAAGGTTCATTTGATGTGAATTACATGACTAAACTGTTCACACTGTCTAATATTGTGACTTGGTATGTATAACATTTAATTGTATAGTGATGTAAATTTTTATTTAATGAAAAAATAACTTGAATGACTACTAAATGGCTCTTAATGTATTTGTAAAAGAAATGTTAACATAATGTCGTACTTAAAACAAATGTCACATTACTTGCCAATATTCAACATTTTTGGCACATGTAAAGGATAGTCTTATGTTGAAAATTGTGTTTTTCCTTGTTTAAATATGAGCAGGTGACACACGTTTTGTGTACATGTGTCATTGTCTATAGTATCATTTTGTTTTTGTTTAAGGTCATTGTCAGTTAGGATTTTAAGAAACAATGGGTGGGTTTTTGATGGTAGATTTAGTGGTAGGTATTGTGTAATTGTTAAGTATAATATCTTTGACCTCCTTATTGGTCTAATGATGTGTTATACAAGTGGAATATGATAGGCGTGTTCTTTCTTGGTAGGGATGAGTGTTTGTTTATGGGTGTATGTGAAATAAATGTGGTGGCTACATCAAGGATGAAACAATTTTCATCTGTCTACATATAAACACACCACAGATATATGAGGAAAGAATGCAACTTTCAACATAACAGTCCTAAAGAACACTTAGATAATATTGAACTGTAAAACCAAGACTTGCCTATAGGTAAACATTTAACTGTGAACAAATATTGAGAATGACTAGAAAGAAGATTAACCTATAGTCTGGGGACACTATATTCACGTGATTTAAATGAACACTTTTCTTTCTTATAAATTCTAATTTATTCCATATTTTGTTTCAATTGTAATTTCAATATTCTATTTCATTCATTTTTGGCATGTAATGTTTATGTAAAAGTGTAATTTTACATAGAATTCCATTCTCAACATTCAAAGTCCCACAAACACAATTTTGTTACATTCTCAATATGCATTTTTGTTGTAAATTCCATGATCTGATGAAGAGTGCTGGTTGAAAACTTCAAAATAAAAATATAAAAACTTGGCAGTTGGTTAACCTGTTCTTTTGATCTGGTACCTTCTTTTACCATCCATATTTACTTTGATTGAAGAATGCCCTCAATTTTGTATTTCTTCATTGTATAAGTTCAACAGTCTAGTATTTTTGAAGTTGTAATATCTGTATAGGTCAGTTCAGTTAGCTTACAAAGAGAATTATTAATTAAAAATGTTAAAATGTACAGTTATATTTTTTACATTTATTTATATATTTCTTTCCAAAACATTGAAATTTCAAGTCATGGTGTAAGGATTACACAGAAGAAATGAATGTTTAAGAATAAAAATGTAACTTGTATTTACTTATTTCTTTCCATTTTCTATGCTTTAGCTCATGAAAATGTTGAAAAACATACTTTATGTGTGATCTATCACACCCAGCATTGTACACTCCACAGTATTTGTTGATTGGAGAAGGCAAGGTAGCAGAACTGAGGATTGATATTTTGAAATTGCAAAGCGTTTATGTTGAACTCCACTGTGCTTTTTGGTTATTTTTATGTGCTGGAAAGTAAACATTTAAACTTGTCAAACACACAACTGATTACTATAAAAACAAAAGTTTTATTTTTCTTGTAAGTTCTAGCCCACTGGTCAGAAATTTGGTGTTTAGAAACTTGTTGGTGTAACACACTTTTACAAGGAAGAAAGTTTTGTTACCATAGAGGAAAAATTAAATAAGACTAATTGTTTATTATTAAGATTTTGTGAATTATGATTCAACTAGAAATGTAATACATAATAAAAATATGTTTTGTGTAATAATCATCTTTATTCACACACTTACTTTTTAGGCCCAAGAAAGACACAGAGAACTCCAGAAAGCTCGTGCTCTCTTATCATACAGAGAAGCAAAAGCTAGAAGACGGAATAAAATAAAAAGCAAGAAGTAAGGGGTACTAAATAGAACATGGTTGTTGTTGTTTCATGTGTTCAAAAGGGTATTAAGTAAGGGTACTAAATAGAACATGGTTGTTGTATCATGTGTTGAAAAGGGTATTAACTAAGGGGTACTAAATAGAGCATTGTTGTTGTTGTATCGTGTTCAAAAAGGTATTAATTAAGGGGTACTAAATAGAGCATGGTTGTTGTATCGTGTTCAAAAGGGTGTTAAGTAAGAGGTACTAAAGAGAGCATGGTTGTTGTATCATGTGTTCAAAAGCGTATTAAGTAAGGGGTACTAAATAGAACATGGTTGTTGTATCGTGTTTAAGAGGATATTAAGTAAGGGGTACTAAATAGAGCATTGTTGTTATTGTATCGTGTTCAAAAAGGTATTAAGTAAGGGGTACTAAATATATTGTATGTTGTATCGTGTTCAAAAGGCTATTAAGTAAGGGGTACTAAAGAGAGCATGGTTGTTGTATCATGTGTTCAAAAGGGTATTAAGTAAGGGGTACTAAATAAAACATGGTTGTTGTATCGTGTTCAAAAGGGTATTAAGTAAGGGGTACTAAATATATTGTATGTTGTATCGTGTTCTAAAGGGTATTAAGTAAGGGCTACTAAAGAGAGCATGGTTGTTGTATCATGTGTTCAAAAGGGTATTAAGTAAGGGCTACTAAATAGAACATGGTTGTTGTATCGTGTTTAAGAGGGTATTAAGTAGGGGGTACTAAATAGAGCATGGTTGTTGTTGTATCGTGTTCAAAAGGGTATTAACTAAGAGGTACTAAATGGAGCATGGTTGTTGTTGTATCATGTTCAAATGGGTATTAAATAAGGGGTACTAAATAGAGCATGGTTGTTGTTGTATCATGTTCAAAAGGGTATTAAGTAAGGGGTACTAAATAGAGCATGGTTGTTGTATCGTGTTCAAAAGGGTATTAAGTAAGTGGTACTAAATAGAGCATGGTTGTTGTATCGTGTTCAAAAGGGTATTAAGTAAGTGGTACTAAATAGAGCATGGTTGTTGTATCGTGTTCAAAAGGGTGTTAAGTAAGTGGTACTAAATAAAGCATGGTTGTTGTGTCATGTGTTCAAAAGGGTGTTAAGTAAGGGGTACTAAATAGAGTATTGTTGTTGTATCATGTGTTCAAAAGGGTATTAAGTAAGGGGTACTAAAAGAGCATTGCTGTTGTATCATGTGTTCAAAAGGGTATTAAGTAAGGGGTACTAAATAGAACATGGTTGTTGTATCGTGTTCAAAAGGGTATTAAGTAAGGGGTACTAAATAGAACATGGTTGTTGTATCATGTGTTCAAAAGGGTATTAAGTATGGGGTACTAAATAGAGCATGGTTGTTGTTGTATCGTGTTCAAAAGCGTATTAAGTATGGGGTACTAAATAGAGCATGGTTGTTGTTGTATCGTGTGTTCAAATGGGTATTTTCTGTACATGTTGAGATCACTTCTTTAACATACTATTGTTACTTCTAAAGTTCAAAAACATAAACTTCACAAAGAATGAAAAATGAATAAAACTAAAAGTCAGAAGTGATAATCCTGTGTAATTGCATTCTGAGTTACTGTTCCATTGATGTAACTAATTCATACTCATTACCCTGCAGATTGTTTGTATTCATTATATTGAATCTTGTTCAATACTTATTACGTTGATGCTGATTCATACCGATTATATTGAAGCTTGTTTGTATTCATGTTTAAGTTTGTTTGTATTCATAATTAAGGATATTTATATTCGTATTTAAGGTTATTTTTATTCATATTTAAGCTTGTTTTTACTCATATTTAAGGACTTTTGTCAAATGTTATTTTTTCAAATGACTACTAAGATGTGTAAGCATCAAGTGGACTGAACTTTTTCTTCGTAAACAAAGAAAAGAAATTTGAAAACATCAGTTTATTTTGAAGCAGAAAAACTTGGTAATAATCTGCTTGACCATTATTCAGTGTATCAGTGAATAGTGAGGACAAATCAAGATTCGTTTTTGCTCTCTCTTGACCAATAAATTTTCAAATTAACCTCTTACTTAGGTGTAACTCATGCATCTGTTGTTTCTATTCCCAACTTCCATGTAACCATACTTTGATATGGGATTTTCACAATTAATCTCATGACATACAGTTTCTGGAGACTTTAATAAGATGCATAGTATATGACTCATTTATAAACATTTTTATATTTTCAGTGATAATATAAAATGACAAGCCATGGAATAGTTAAAGTTATATATTAAATAGTTATGTAAATAGAATTTTAATATATAATAAAAACTCTGAACACAAGTGTAGCCATACTCAATATTTCTAGTCTTACGATTGGTACTAGCTGGCTCAAAAATGTATGGAATGTAACTTATTTTAAAGACTAGTCTTGGAATTATAAATTTTATTAGAAGAAAAACCTCCAGTGTAGTCATCACTAAAAATATCTTTTATTTATAAGACTGATGTAAAATATTTATTTTGATTGGTAGTAGTTTGGCTTCTGCTGTATATTTTGTTCTGTAAACCATAAAGTATGAGAAATTATTTGATTCAATTTTTATTCCACATTCTGAACTTCACTTTCTGTTAAAAGGTTTTAGAATTACTTAATTATGAATTTCTTACTGTTACAATTTGTGGTATTTAGGTTATCAATGTTACAAATGTGTTACTTTTTGTGTTTCTTTAATTTTGGCTAAGAATAACAAACATTGAGTTCTAAGGAAGGCCAAATAAATAAGTATAAATTATTGGCAGTATTTTGCTTTCACTTTCTAATTAAAAAATTTATATTTAAATGTCTTTCAAGTTTGAAAGCCTGTATTTTTTTGTGATAAAGGTTGGTACATAAATTGTTAGTTTAAAACATTGTTGAATGTGCTTTTATTGATTCATTGAAAAGCTATGTCATTAGAAAGATCATTTTATCTGTATTATAACACTTTTATAACTTGTTTGATTTATGTGAAACTAGCATATAACTATATATTTAAAAATTACATTAGATATCATCGAATATTGAAACGAGAACGTTTGAAAAAAGATTTAAAAGAGTTTGAAGAGTTAAATAAAACAGATCCTGAACTAGCACTGGAGAAACTGGAAGATTTGGAACGACAAAGAATTTTGGTAAATTAACATGTATTATCATTTTGATAAGTACAATTGTTTTTTATTTCTGCATTGTTTCTGTGTTAAGACTAAATATAATGCTAATGATTTCAAAATTGAAAATTTGAGTAAGCTAGTACATAAGCAATGAGGTTCAAACTATATAGATTGCACATGTGAAGGCCTAACTAATACTTAATGGTTAGGTACTTCTGTTTTCATATTTATTAAAGGTTGTGTCATATGCTCAGCCAATTCGGACATTCTCTTCTTTACTTAATGGTTAGGTACTTCTGTTTTCATATTTATTAAAGGTTGTGTCATATGCTCAGCCAATTCTGACATTCTCTTCTTTACTTAATGGTTAGGTACTTCTGTTTTCATATTTATTAAAGGTTGTGTCATATGCTCAGCCAATTCGGACATTCTCTTCTTTACTTAATGGTTAGGTACTTCTGTTTTCATATTTATTAAAGGTTGTGTCATATGCTCAGCCAATTCGGACATTCTCTTCTTTACTTAATGGTTAGGTACTTCTGTTTTCATATTTATTAAAGGTTGTGTCATATGCTCAGCCAATTCGGACATTCTCTTCTTTACTTAATGGTTAGGTACTTCTGTTTTCATATTTATTAAAGGTTGTGTCATATGCTCAGCCAATTCGGACATTCTCTTCTTTACTTAATGGTTAGGTACTTCTGTTTTCATATTTATTAAAGGTTGTGTCATATGCTCAGCCAATTGGACATTCTCTTCTTTACTTAATGGTTAGGTACTTCTGTTTTCATATTTATTAAAGGTTGTGTCATATGCTCAGCCAATTCTGACATTCTCTTCTTTACTTAATGGTTAGGTACTTCTGTTTTCATATTTATTAAAGGTTGTGTCATATGCTCAGCCAATTCTGACATTCTCTTCTTTACTTAATGGTTAGGTACTTCTGTTTTCATATTTATTAAAGGTTGTGTCATATGCTCAGCCAATTCGGACATTCTCTTCT
The DNA here is from genome assembly GCF_004210375.1 of Tachypleus tridentatus. Classification (NCBI taxonomy): domain Eukaryota; kingdom Metazoa; phylum Arthropoda; class Merostomata; order Xiphosura; family Limulidae; genus Tachypleus; species Tachypleus tridentatus. The sequence continues at coordinate 154,617,945 of NC_134832.1, read as the reverse complement.
TTACTTAATGGTTAGGTACTTCTGTTTTCATATTTATTAAAGGTTGTGTCATATGCTCAGCCAATTCGGACATTCTCTTCTTTACTTAATGGTTAGGTACTTCTGTTTTCATATTTATTAAAGGTTGTGTCATATGCTCAGCCAATTCTGACATTCTCTTCTTTATAATAAAATTTTTTCTAGTTCTTGTTGATGTTTACAATTTTCTTGCATAAATCGGTAACAACTGTATGACATCAGTACCTATTATTACTGTAATTAATGTGTACCCTGCTAAATCACATGAGATGTTGGGATTGCTGCCCAAAATTTTGTTAACAGTAAGGGTGCTCAGCTAAACAAACAGTTAGCTATAGTGATATCCAGGTTGATTTGTAGTTTCATTCTAAGGGTACCCAGCAAAAGAAATAGTTAGCTATACTGATATCCAGGTTGATTTGTAGTTTCATTCTAAGTGTATAACTTGCTTTGGTTGAAAACTGATCTCTCTCCTCATATTGGGGTTTTGTGGTTTCATTCTAAGTGTGTTGCTTACCTTGAATGGAAACTAATACCTCTTCTCATAGTGTGGTTTTGTGGTTTCATTCTAAGTGTGTTGCTTGCTTTGAATGGAAACTAATACCTCTTCTCATAGTGTGGTTTTGTGGTTTCATTCTAAGTGTGTTGCTTGCTTTGAATGGAAACTGATACCTCTTCTCATAGTGTGGTTTTGTGGTTTCATTCTAAGTGTGTTGCTTGCTTTGAATGGAAACTAATACCTCTTCTCATAGTGAGGTTTCATTCTAAGTGTGTTGCTTGCTTTGAATGGAAACTAATACCTCTTCTCATAGTGTGGTTTTGTTCTAAGTGTGTTGCTTGCTTTGAATGGAAACTAATACCTCTTCTCATAGTGTGGTTTTGTGGTTTCATTCTAAGTGTGTTGCTTGCTTTGAATGGAAACTAATACCTCTTCTCATAGTGTGGTTTTGTGGTTTCATTCTAAGTGTGTTGCTTGCTTTGAATGGAAACTAATACCTCTTCTCATAATGTGGTTTTGTGGTTTCATTCTAAGTGTGTTGCTTGCTTTGAATGGAAACTAATACCTCTTCTCATAGTCTGGTTTTGTGGTTTCATTCTTAGTGTGTAGCTTTGAATGGAAACCAATTCCACTCTTCACAGTGTGGCTAGTATTGTGTTGAAAATAAATATAGTAGATAGTATGGTTTGGTTTTCTTGTTGAATGTTGGTGAAGACATTCGAGAAACAGCTTTCAGGTAATTGAACCTTAACCTTCAAATATTTTGATAGTACATGTAAACAGCCTTTCTGATAGTCTTTGATCTTGTCATGTAGCCCTCCTGATGAGTTTGGGTATTGAATAAAATACCTCTTGGGCAATGTATTGTGAGTTAGAAGATGTTAAAATTGCACACATTTGATATGAACTGTTTAAAGAAATAATTAAGATGATTTTAATTAGTAAAAATTGGTAGTGTAACTCAGACACGTTAGATGTTACGTTAATGAAAGTAATGTTGGAGAAAACATCCTTATCACAATGTTATTCTGTACTCAAAGGTGTGTGCTATATATTCTGATAAAAATATAGAAACAGTTCACTTTAATCATGAGGAATGATTCAGTTGTTAATTGTTGAATTAATGCATGTGAAAATACTGACACAGTTGGTCACCATTAGCTACAAGTTATTTAGAACAGTAATTTTTAACATATTGCTAAAAGTTCACAGTAATAATATAGATCATGTAAACATGGTTTGATGTTTGTTGTTTAGACAAAATGGTAGAAGTAACAAGTTTATTATTTAAAGTTTCTTTTTCTAAGTTATTTTTTGAAATATAATTTTTGACTTAGTTTTATTATTATTAATATTTCCCTAGGAACGTGTGACATTAAAGCACAGGAACACAGGAAAATGGGCAAAGCAGCAAAAATTGAGAGCTAAATATGATGAACAAGTGAGTTTAACTTGTTGTATAGCCTGTAGCTGAATTGTTCAATTTGTAATTTTAATTTCTTTATCTCAAATATTACCCAAGTTTCGTTCAGTGGTTGAATACTGTTATTTTGGAAGAGATCATCTGAGGTTCAAGCTTTGATATAATTTCTTAATCCAGACTTTGAAACATTAAGTAATTTGGCACTGTAACCTAAACTGTAGGTTACCTTGATAAAAGTGAAAAATTTGTCTAGAAACCATCTTTTTTTAAGTATTTAATGAGAATAAATCTGTATTTAAAATTGAGAATAAATCTGTTTCCAGTGTACCAAATTGATAGCAATTGTATGGAAAAATTGAAGAGCAATAGATATGTTTTCTGGTTTTTTAGCTGTTTGTTATGTCATTTCAGTAATTATATGTCCATATAGTTAACATTTTCTAAGTGGTGTATGATTTTGTAAATTCTATATATTTCAAAAGAAATTAATTTAAAAAATCCAAAGGTGAAACTCTTTTGAATAGTTGACTACTTTTCTCACACAAAAGTCATTGCACATTTTATAAGTGACCATATATGCTAACTTTTCTATTAGAATTGATATCTCAGATAAAAGTATTCAGTGTGGTTTTATGGAAATATTACTTTTAAAATATAGAATAAAAATTGATTTGTTTGTTTAAGGATGAAGTCATATGAATTCCAGTATAGTTTTTTTTTGTTTTTTTTTCAAATTAGACAACATTCTGATCTGCTGTCACTTTATACAATCAAATTTTACAATATGCAGATGTATTTCATATGACATGGAAGAACCCTTCCATCCAATACATGGTTCATTTGAGTTGTGTTTTAACATGATCCAGTGAAATATTTCAATAAATAAAAAATGTGTATTCTGTAAACCTACAGAAGGTATGTTGTACAGTCTTCTCTGTTCAACCAAAAATAAAGTCAGAGTGTAAAATTGTAATTATATGAAGTTTCAAAAGCTTCTTGGCTATTACTTTACCCCAAGTGCATTAGTCTTATCCAACTGTATATTGGGTACCAAAGTTAACTTCCAATGGGACATGAATCATCTTACTTATTTTACTTTTTTTATCCCATTGGTCCCTGGTTTTTAAAGATGTAGTCATAGATGATGGTTTGCTTCTTTGTATGTGTATGAACATCACAGTCAGTGGACCAAACTTTAAAACATTAATTTTTTTCCCCCAACAGAGCAGGGAACAGTTGAGAGAGCAGTTGGAATTGAGCCGGCATTTGACAAAGAAAATTGTGGCACCATCAGAGAGTGAAGAGGAAGAGATTCATCTAGCTGGCCACACTTCGGGAGAGAACAAGTCCACTGATTCTGTTGTGAATAACTTTTTTTCATCTTCAAATCCATGGTTAAAACAAGCCTCTTTAAAAAGTAATAAATTAAACAGTGTGGATGACAAAGTAGAAGAAAGTTGTGAAAAGGAAGACAAATGTAATAATATCAGACCTAAAGAATGTGTTTCAGAAGAAACATGTCAAGATGGCATGCTCAAACAATCCAAAGATGATGGTGGCTGTCAGCAGAACTCTAAAAACAAAACTTCTCAATCTGTTAACAGTTTAGAACATCTAAATAGTCTCATATCCAAGAAGCAGCAGAAAAATAAAAAGATAAAAAATTCAGAAAGTATTGATGATATATTTGATTTACTTGGAAAGAAAAGAGTGAAGGATAAAAGCTCCAGGGAAAACGTGAAATTGTCATTGGGAAGGAAGGATATTCATAGTAATGAGGTAATAAATAAAGATGAAGAAAATGAAGAGAAAGATCCTGACATGGAAGAACACTTAATTAATGAAACCTTGGCACAGAAGAAAACACTAGAAGATTTTGAGGACATGTCAGAACCACCATCTAAACCGGTTGGAATGTGTTCTGATAAAAAAATTATTAAGTCCACTTCTAACCATTTTGAAAACAGTAGAGAAGGTGCCAGGGATTCTAAAGTCCAGATTGATCCACATAACTTTATCTGCATTAAAACTCAAGATCTTGACTCACAGGTACCACAGCTGCTTGATGGAGGTGATGAAGCAATAGATGAAGTTGAAGATGAACACAGAATGAATATACTAGAAGCCTTTGCTGATGATGATGTTTTGAATGAGTTCAAGTATGTGCTTGTAATGATGTCTGTTGATGACATTTGAATGAGTTCAAGTATGTGCTTGTAATGATGTCTGTTGATGACATTTGAATATGTTCAAGTATGTGCTTGTAATGATGTCTGTTGATGACATTTGTATATGTTCAAGTATGTGCTTGTAATGATGTCTGTTGATAACATTTGAATATGTTCAAGTATGTGCTTGTAATGATGTCTGTTGATGACATTTGTATATGTTCAAGTATGTGCTTGTAACGATGTCTGTTGATGACATTTGAATATGTTCAACTGTGTGCTTGTAACGATGTCTGTTGATGACATTTGAATATGTTCAACTGTGTGCTTGTAACGATGTCTGTTGATGACATTTGAATATGTTCAAGTATGTGCTTGTAATGATGTCTGTTGATGACATTTGTATATGTTCAAGTATGTGCTTGTAACGATGTCTGTTGATAACATTTGAATATGTTCAAGTATGTGCTTGTAATGATGTCTGTTGATGACATTTGTATATGTTCAAGTATGTGCTTGTAACGATGTCTGTTAACATTTGAATATGTTCAAGTATGTGCTTGTAACGATGTCTGTTGATAACATTTGAATATGTTCAAGTATGTGCTTGTAATGATATCTGTTGATAACATTTGAATATGTTCAAGTATATGCTTGTAATGATGTCTGTTGATGACATTTGAATATGTTCAAGTATGTGTTTGTAACGATGTCTGTTGATGACATTTTAATATGTTCAAGTATGTGCTTGTAACGATGTCTGTTGATGACATTTGAATATGTTCAAGTATGTGCTTGTAACGATGTCTGTTGATGACATTTGAATATGTTCAAGTATGTGCTTGTAACGATGTCTGTTGATGACATTTGAATATGTTCAAGTATGTGCTTGTAATGATGTCTGTTGATGACATTTGAATATGTTCAAGTGTGTGCTTGTGACACTTGCATGAATTCAGGTGTGTACCTGTAACAGCATCTGATAATGACATTTGAATGATATTGTGTGTGTACTTATAACAGTGTCTAGTGATGTTCGAATGACATCAAGCATGTACTTATAACAGTGTCTGGTGATGTTCGAATGACATCAAGCATGTACTTATAACTGTGTCTAGTGATGTTCGAATGACATCAAGCATGTACTTATAACTGTGTCTAGTGATGTTCGAATGACATCAAGCATGTACTTATAACGGTGTCTAGTGATGTTTGAATGACATCAAGCATGTACTTATAACAGTGTCTAGTGATGTTTGAATGACATCAAGCATGTACTTATAACAGTGTCTAGTGATGTTTGAATGACATCAAGCATGTACTTATAACAGTGTCTAGTGATGTTCGAATGACATCAAGCATGTACTTATAACTGTGTCTAGTGATGTTCGAATGACATCAAGCATGTACTTATAACTGTGTCTAGTGATGTTCGAATGACATCAAGCATGTACTTATAACGGTGTCTAGTGATGTTTGAATGACATCAAGCATGTACTTATAACAGTGTCTAGTGATGTTTGAATGACATCAAGCATGTACTTATAACAGTGTCTAGTGATGTTTGAATGACATCAAGCATGTACTTATAACAGTGTCTAGTGATGTTGAATGACATCAAGCATGTACTTATAACTGTGTCTAGTGATGTTCGAATGACATCAATCATGTACTTATAACAATGCTTTACTTTCAGAAGTGTTTCAGTATATTTAAATAAAAGTAGCCCTTTTTGATCTTCAATTTTGATTTTAAGAAAAATATACATAAGTAAAAATATACAATGTAAAGTTAAAATGTATGGTAATATTATTATGCATAAGTAAAAATATCTTGTAAGGCAGTCTGATGCACAGTTGCATATATTTTACAACTGAGTTTTATGTTGTTACTGTTAAAACAAAGTGGAATTAAAATGATAAATATTGAAAATGTAGTTTTTAGATCACCAAGACAGAGCAATTGGAAGTGTTTGTTTTCACTTCTTAGTACTGTATAGGGTAAAATTTTTTTGTTTTTCTTGATTGTGTTGTCTAAATTTTTGCTTTTAAATTTAATTTTTATTTCAATTAAATAGAAGAATTATTTCATGCTATACTTGAGGAGTTTTAAATGTGCAAATTATATATATGATATTACATGTGATGAATACATATAGGTATTTGCACATCAATATAAATATGTGGTGTTACATGTGATACATACATATAGATGTTTACACATCAGCGTAAATGTGTATGGTATTACGTGTGATGAATATAGGTATTTATGTATCAGTATAAATATATGTATGCACAGCCATAACTTTACAAAGGATCTCTGTTACACTTTCTTTTTGTTTTTTTTAGAGAAGAGAAGAAATCTGTAATTAATAAAGATAAACCAAAGGATTTGGATCTTTTTCTGCCAGGATGGGGTTCTTGGGGGGGTTCTGGAATCAAACCATCTAAAAGAAAGAGGCAGAGGTAAGTAGTTGTACTTTGTATGGGTTTAAATAACTTGTTTGTTTATAAAGAGTATTTCTGTAATATTAATGTTACTGTAACAGCACTGATTACAGGTTAATTTGATTTTCAATTTCTCTGTATATTTTACTGAAAAATGTAACATTTCTTATAGCTGCTGTAATAATGAGATCAATAAGTAGATGTTACAACAAACGGGAGCTAAAAATCATAGAAATTCTATAGTTTTGGAAGTCATAGGACACTACTTATAGTTTTGCAGGAATATAAAATTAAACTATTAAAGCTATAAATTTATTTGAAGTTTTCAAGCTGAGGCTATACAGTATTTGAAAGTGTCTGAAATTAGTTGGAGTGGTTCAATAAATTAATTCCAAACTTTTACCTCCTATAAAAAATTATATATATGTGTGTGTGCATATATATATAGTCTTACTTTAGCTTTGTTGGTGCACTGTTAAATTGATTGTTTGTTTAAATAAACTTTCAAATTAGCCAAAATATCTTTTAGTATTCATTAAAACAAGTTATTAGAGTTCCTTGGGGAACACTGGAAACTTGATTCAGATTTAATAATAGTTGTGACCTCAATCTAAGCAGACTGTGGACACATATTTGGATTTTACATTATGTGAATCTAGAAAATGATGACATTGCTTTGGGTTGTGATATTTATTTCTTCTAATTTTGTTACCTCACTTAGGAGCACCCAGTGTTTTAACACTCTCAGTTTTTGATACATTTTAGTTTTTAATAGGCAGATATTTTAGTCAAACCATCCTAGTCATTCATAATATTAGAGAAGTTGTAAAACAATAAAAAAGTTTTCAATGGGGTATTAATTGAAATGTGTTTTTTTTCAAACCAAGATATACTGATGTAATATTGACATAAAAGCATAATACACATAGTTTGAAAATATTACAATGCATAAATTAATACTTACAAATTTTGATATGTTTGGTATTTATAATTAAGAGTCATTTGATATTCATTGTTTTCACATGCTAAAATTGTATGCACAAATGTTAATATATTTTGCTTTCCTGGAAATAACCAAACTGCAGGTTCCTAATCAAAATGCCACCTGGCCCTTGTAGAAAGGATCATACTCTAGGTAATGTCATCATAAATCAGAAACAGGATGAAAAGGTTTCTTCACATCAGGTAACGTTAACTGGCTCAAAAATATTTTGTATATTGCAGTCATTTTTGTGTGCTGGAATTTATTTACTCTACATGTCTTTGTAGAGGTCTTTGTCACATTTTAGCAATGTAGGATTTAAAAACAAAAATGAAATGCATCAAATTTACAAATTTAATAATTACAAATAGCTGTATGTCATCTCTCCATCTATTTTGTGACACCAAAAAGCCTTAAAATTGAACAAATGAGTTTCAAAAACTATTTATAAAAACAAAAAAGCTTTCATTTGCAAGATTATCTTGCGGATTTATACTTTTAAAGAAAAGGTAAAAGTTTAAACGGTTGTCTCATACTGAGAACTAGGATGTCTTTTTTTATTTATATGTTAACTTTCCTCTTTTTACATTTAAAACTATTGTTCAGTACTGCTTTCTGTATGGAAAATGTTTTTTTTGCATGCCACAACCCTTGAGCTTTCACGTACTCAACGATCAATGTGGTTTAGCTGCATTTCGTAAATCATTGTGTGACAACCCTCCACCAATAAGAGTACAGTTTATCCTCTGTATTTGTGTGGCTCCATCTATATGATACTAACAAACTGTTGCTTCTTGTTTGACAATGCTCTTGTCACAATGTTTTTGTTTGTGCTCTATTCCCATGTTGCTAATTTTTAAATTTCATACAAAGTACAGATGTTTTTCGATGTATTTTCTCCCTACTTTACCAGTTGCAAGTGATAACTTACTGTTATTGTTTTTCACATGTTTTTTTAGATTTCACTGAAGTTTATATTTGCACTTACTTCAGGTGGTGGTGATAGTAGGTGGTGGTATTATTGGCTTAGACGTGTTGGGAGATTGATCATTCTTATACGAGTTGACCTTCATCAGGCCTCTAGTTAGTGGGTTCACATATTTTTACTATAGTCTGCCACCTTTGGACTGATAAGCTGTGATACTGTTATCCATTTTCAATATCTTTCTTATCTTAATTTTGTTTTCAGTTAAATGGGTTCAATAACTTTAGTTAGCTTTGTAAATACATATTGTAAGATTAGGGTGTTCAGTTAGAGCTTTGTGATATCCTGTGTACTATAACGTTAGTTTAGGCTTTGTGATATCCTGTGTACTATAATGTTAGTTTAGGGTTTGTGATATCCTGTGTACTATAATGTTAGTTTAGGCTTTGTGATATCCTGTGTACTATAACGTTAGTTTAGGCTTTGTTATGTTAAGCTTACCTCTCATTCATTTTACTGACTTTTGTTTCAGTTGTTTTTTTCTTACATTTCTTATTTTTCCCATAATTCTTGGTGTCTTTAATTGTATCAAGCACCTTTTCTTTTGCACCCATCTTACCCTCTTTGTATTTTGTAGGTATGATTGAGTATTGAGACTACACATCATATGTTTATCTCGCATTATCTGCTTCAAGTACATGTTTCTTCCTTGGCAGGGTACTGTTTTCCACCTTTAATTATCATTCATTCTTTAAGGATGTGACTAAATAAGTTTTATTTTTGTACCTCTTGTTTTTTAGGAACATGTCCCTTTTTTTCTTTAAGAATACCACTTACTAGTGAGTGTACCTGTCCAAGTATACTTAAACTAGTCAAATTCTCACTGTGAGGCCATGATGACTTCACTATTATAAATTCCAAGGCCACTAAATACACACTGTTGAAATTGGGTGGTCTGCAGAAATACTGGTAGGTTTTTTCTTATGATATATCTGCTTTATTAATATGGCCATTCCAGACTGGTTGATCCATAGACGTAATTGGTAAGGCTGAAGGGGATAGCTGCCCATCTCTGTTGTTCCTTTGATTGAATAAATCAGGAGTGTTCTGCTTTTCCAAATATAGTTTTCATTTTCTCCCATTGCTTCATCTCTAGTGTTGACATTGCTTCAGACTCTCCACCACATTTTCTTTCTTCCAGTGGAAAATGAGGCCCTTACCACTTTACAGTTCCAAGCCATGGAGGTGAATGTGATTGTGATATATGATACAAAAAATAATGAATCTATTTGATTGAGAGTAGAGTAGTGGTGTTATGCTGGTGTAGATGATGAAGTGTTCTCTAGTCTGATGTTCTATCTCTGAAACATTTCAATCTTCAAAATTACAGTTCAACCCCTCTGACTGGGATTCCTCATTCTAAGCCCACATTTAGCTCCCAGTGGCAAGGTTTTGGATTCAGAGCAGGACCAATAAACATAAGTTCTCAAACTTGTTACTAGTTTGTCTGTTCCCTTACTCAGTTTGATTTATGTTAGTTCTTAATATGTTGTGGATCACGGTGGAGCTTTATGTTAGTTCTTAATATATTGTGGATCACGGTGGAGCTTTATGTTAGTTCTTAATATATTGTGGATCATGGTGGAGCTTTATGTTAGCTCTTAATATATTGTTGGTGAAGCTTTATGTTAGTTCTTAATATATTGTGGATCACGGTGAAGCTTTATGTTAGTTCTTAATATATTGTGGATCACGGTGGAGCTTTATGTTAGTTCTTAATATATTGTGGATCACGGTGGAGCTTTATGTTAGTTCTTAATATATTGTGGATCACAGTGGAGCTTTATGTTAGTTCTTAATATATTGTGGATCACGGTGGATGCCATAAACTCCTCATAGATTTTCAACTACCGAGTATGATTTGTGCTGGAACTGGGTCCTCTCTGATTGGTTTTCAGTGAAATGTCACACAATACAAAGAAATCATGATTCCTCTGAATGTTTGGATATTGGTTTTTAAGATTGGTAATTTATTATCACTTTACTTACATCTGCCCTGTTCACAAATCAGTGCACATGATATCTTCCTTTGTTCTGCTGAACTTGAGGTGAAAATGGTATGGTCCTCTTTTTTACTGCTGCTAGATGGTTGGATTTTGGATTGTAGCTGACTACCTGTGTACCTTAACCACTCTACACCTTGGAGCATATCCTTTTACTCTTACCAAATTACTGTGTTTCATAAGATTAATATTCTAATATGCGGTTTGGTCATTCTCTACATTTTGGATGAGCTGCTCTCTTTTTCCACCCATGTTTAGAGCATACCTAGTACAAATGTGGTGTAGTCTCCCTTGTAGGATCCTTTATTGCTAGGATTTCCATTTGTTAGGTTCTTTTTAATACTTTCAAAGGATTCTTTATTCTTGCTGTCACAATGGTTCCTCCCTCTACTCAGTGTGAGATTCTTACTACATTTGTTCTGATATTGAAAAATATATTTCTGATTGATACTTACCTCATACTTTTCACCCCACTGAAAACAAGTACTTTAATTTTCTTCCAAAATCTAAAGTGATAGTTCAGCTGAGTCAAATTGATAGTGTTGTTGCATTGTGATTTACATGCAAGACTCAGCTGAACCACATTGACCATGGAGTAAGTGGGAGATTGGGACTTGTGGCATACAGAAAAAAACGTTTGCATATAGAGGGCAGTATTGAACAAAAATAGCTATCTCTGTGACTAGAGGTAAGTACCAATTGGCAACATATTTTCATTATAGGAAAATTATAAATTTTAATGAAAGCTAACTTTTTGATTAGACAGGTTTTATTTTCTAATGTCAAGTGTATTTGGTTGAATCTTAGAGCTGTTAGATTTTTTTTTCACCCAAGTATTTGATTTTAATATTTTATCAGTCTATTTTCATGTTTCAGATTATTTAAAAGATATTGTCAGTTAAACTCCAGGAATATACTGGAGTAGGAAAGCAATTTACTCCAGACTGATTTAATGTTTAGCATAGGGTTAAAAAGAAACTAAATCATACACTTTCATAGACGTATTCACAAAACTTTCCACGTTATGATATGTTGGGTCATGTGCTTACTTGATTCTTACATATGGTGAACCTGCTAGAGAATGGGTAACAAAAAAAATATCTGAATTTAACCTGATCACAACAGGTCACAAATCAAAGTCCATGTCATCGTGCTTTGACTTTCATTCAAAATTTTATTGGAGTACTATTTTATAAATCTATGTCAGTAATCTTGGTATCAAATTGTAGATTATAATTCAAAATTTAATATTATATATGAATTAATTTATTAATTTAAAAGTAAATGTTAAAAGGACAAACCTAAATATTGATTTTTGTTTTAGTCATAATATGCTGAATGCAGCACTCTTTCACGTTAAATGTTTGTGATGTCAAAATACTACATTTATAGTTTTGAACAAATTATAAACTCAAGTTGCCACTATTGACAAGCTAGAATATAAAATAAGAACCTTGATATCTTTTTAGTTTGTTGAGATATGGCTTACGTACTAAATCAAACACAATGGCCATGTTGATCTCTTTCCATTCTTGGAAACAGTCGCTTACATGCGTATATTCCAATATATGACATGAATAATAAATCAACAGTTTAAAATATTTCTCTAATGGTTTTCCTCGGCAATTTTAGCCTGTTATAAGCTGTTTTGTACTTTTGAACCAATATTTCAAGGAGATGGGTTACGTTTTTAGCCTGCTTAAAATTTCAATTTTTTAGACCTAAATACAGCATGCATAGTTACAATGTTTAATAAATTCTGTGATATCAATATGATTTTTTGGTTATATATTTTCAACTGTTTATTTTAAACCTAAAAAAATATTGTTTCATATTCTTCACATGTGAAATTTTAAAATGCTTAGCAACCTATGTCAAGCAGTAACTTACTACATTGTTTGCTTTCTTCCTTAGTTACTGTTCTACATTTTAAGAAAAATTTAATAACTTATTTCTATATATGTATATAATGTATAATAATTGAAATGTGACTGTATATTACAAAATACTGTTTAAACAGTCAAGACAGGGCACTTTGTCAAGATTAAACATCAGTTTTACATTACTAGGTACAGTAGAATGAATGTACATGTGCTGTAGTGTTAGCCAGGCACCACTGGAAGGTCAAAATAATAAATATATATTGTTATATGATTTAAGCTATTTAAACTAAATATTTGTATTTTTGTGTTATAATCTGTAGTTATTCTAGAACTAAAAAGGCATAACTTGTATTTATTTCCTTATGAGTTAGGTCAAATTGACAGATTCCACATAATTAGGGTTGAGAAAATAACAGAAAAAATACTCTTACTGAAAACAGGCATTTGAAAAGTAATTAGAAGATTTTGGAGATTAAAGAAATATTTGAGATTTTGAGGGCAAAGAATATTTTTAATCATACCCTGTATTCAGACAAGTAAAACACTGACACAATGTTTTCACAAGCAATTCTTAAGTAAAAAATACTTCTTTAAACGTTTTATTTTTTTGTTTACAAAAAAAACTTGCAATATATACTAAAAGTTTGTGAAGATACACTTACATCATCAAACATTATAGTATAAATGTGTGGAGATGTGTAAGTGAACTCCTGTATATTATACTGATGTGTGCAGATGTGTAAATGAACTCCTGTATATTATACCAATGTTTGCACATGTGTAGATGAACTCCTGTATATTATACTGATGTGTGCAGATGAAGTCCTGTATATTATATCGATGTGTGCAGATGAACTCCTGTATATTATACTAATGTGTGCAGATGTGTAGATGAACTCCTGTATATTATATCGATGTGTGCAGATGTGTAGATGAACTCCTGTATAATATAATGAGCCCATTCTGAAAGGGTTAAAGTGTGTTAAATGTTAAATTTCAACATTAAATTGTTACTGAATTATGCCATAAATTTTCAACTTCCTTTCTTAAGCATTACATTTACAAGCAAAAAGTTTATGGTTTTCTTAGGGTCTCATAAAATTGAAAGATTTGAAAACCTTTTGGAGCCATGAATTGAATTAAAGATGTATAAAATTCTTCTTTTATAGAAAAATTGAGTGTAAAAATTCTTGCCCTGTTTTTATTGAGAATGTATATGTTTTAATTTGTATTATGATTTGATAATCACGAATTGTCTTCTGTAACCGGTGTTTAGGTCAGTGAACTGCCTTTCCCCTTCAGGAATGTCAAGGAATTTGAAAATAGCCTGAAACACCCTATTGGGAGAACATGGAATCCAGAATCAGCTTTTCACCAACTGACAGCTCCTCAGATTATCACAAAATTAGGAAAAATAATTGATCCTATTGATTCTGATGCTCTTGTGACAAAGAATAAACGAAAGCATCAAAAAATGTTAAATGAAAAAGAAAGTTTACCAAATAAATTGATTGTGTCGTAAACTAGGTAGGATTTGTTGGTTCACGTATTGTATTTTTTATAAGCTATAAAATAAGATAAACTTTTGAAAAACATTTTAATAATACAGTGAAAGTTTTATCAATAGAAAGTGTTAATAAATGTGCTAGTTAGAACTTTTCTTGTTCATGATAATAGATATGAAGAGTTTCTGTTAATTGTATTTTTTAGAACTTGTTCATGATAATAGATATGAAGAGTTTCTGTTAATTGTATTTGTTAGAACTTTTCTTTGTTCATGATAATGGGAATGAAGAGTTTCTGTTAATTGTTGTATTTGTTAGATCTTTCTTTGTTCATGATAATGGGAATGAAGAGTTTCTGTCAATTGATGTATTTGTTAGACCTTTTCTTTGTTCATGATAATGGGTATGAAGAGTTTCTGTTAATTGTTGTATTTGTTAGATCTTTTCTTTGTTCATGATAATGGGAATGAAGAGTTTCTGTTAAATGTTGTATTTGTTAGATCTTTTCTTTGTTCATGATAATAGGTATGAAGAGTTTCTGTTAATTGTTGTATTTGTTAGACATTTTCTTTGTTCATGATAATAGGTATGAAGAGTTTCTGTCAATTGATGTATTTGTTAGATCTTTTCTTTGTTCATGATAATAGGTATGAAGAGTTTCTGTCAATTGATGTATTTGTTAGACTTTTCATTGTTCATGATAATGGGAATGAAGAATTTCTGTCAATTGATGTATTTGTTAGATCTTTTCTTTGTTCATGATAATAGGTATGAAGAGTTTCTGTCAATTGATGTATTTGTTAGATCTTTTCTTTGTTCATGATAATAGGTATGAAGAGTTTCTGTCAATTGATGTATTTGTTAGATCTTTTCTTTGTTCATGATAATAGGTATGAAGAGTTTCTGTTAATTGTTGTATTTGTTAGACCTTTTCTTTGTTCATGATTGATGAAGAGTTTCTGTCATTGATGTATTTGTTAGATCTTTTCTTTGTTCATGATAATAGGTATGAAGAGTTTCTGTTAATTGATGTATTTGTTAGACCTTTTCTTTGTTCATGATAATGGGTATGAAGAGTTTCTGTCAATTGATGTATTTGTTAGACCTTTTCTTTGTTCATGATAATGGGTATGAAGAGTTTCTGTCAATTGTTGTATTTGTTAGACCTTTTCTTTGTTCATGATAATGGGTATGAAGAGTTTCTGTTAATTGTTGTATTTGTTAGACCTTTTCTTTGTTCATGATAATAGGTATGAAGAGTTTCTGTTAATTGTTGTATTTGTTAGACCTTTTCTTTGTTCATGATAATGGGTATGAAGAGTTTCTGTTAATTGTTGTATTTGTTAGACATTTTCTTTGTTCATGATAATGGGTATGAAGAGTTTCTGTCAATTGATGTATTTGTTAGACCTTTTCTTTGTTCATGATAATGGGTATGAAGAGTTTCTGTTAATTGTTGTATTTGTTAGACTTTTCTTTGTTCATAATAATGGGTATGAAGAGTTTCTGTCAATTGTTGTATTTGTTAGACTTTTCTTTGTTCATGATAATGGGTATGAAGAGTTTCTGTCAATTGTTGTATTTGTTAGACTTTTCTTTGTTCATGATAATGGGTATGAAGAGTTTCTGTTAATTGTTGTATTTGTTAGACCTTTTCTTTGTTCATGATAATGGGTATGAAGAGTTTCTGTTAATTGTTGTATTTGTTAGACTTTTCTTTGTTCACGATAATGGGTATGAAGAGTTTCTGTCAATTGTTGTATTTGTTAGACTTTTCTTTGTTCATGATAATGGGTATGAAGAGTTTCTGTTAATTGTTGTATTTGTTAGACCTTTTCTTTGTTCATGATAATAGGTATGAAGAGTTTCTGTCAATTGATGTATTTGTTAGACCTTTTCTTTGTTCATGATAATGGGTATGAAGAGTTTCTGTCAATTGATGTATTTGTTAGACTTTTTCTTTGTTCATGATAATGGGTATGAAAAGTGTTTGTTAATTGTTGTATTTGTTAGACCTTTTTTTTGTTCATGATAATGGGTTTCAAAACCAGATTATTATGCTCAAATATTTTGTGAATGATATAGAATTTTCACCCAACACAATAAGAAATGTTGTTAACTTCCTTATTACAAGATGGATTAGTGGATAAAGAAACTTTGAACTCAATTTTGAAACTAATTTTGTTTATGACAAATATTAAGATACTTTGAAAGAGATATCTGTAACAACCAGTGTCAGATGTTGGATAGTTTTATTGGTTGATTTAGTGCCTTTTGATCTTATTTTTTTTAAATTACTGGAACTAATTTCCTTAGAACTTTTTTATCAACAGTTACTGTTTTTCTTTCCAGCAAATCTGTTCTTACTTAAGTTATCAAAATGTAATTCCTCGTGACATATAAACCTTTATCATCAGGAATAAGTGGTTGGAGAAGTATTAGTGATCAGAATTTTACAGGATACCATTTTGGAAAAGGAAGTTAGTAGCCTAGATGACCTCCATCATCAACATGTATTCAATCCATCAGTGCCACAGTAATGTTGAAGGGTATGGTGTCCTGTGTAACTATTTAGAGTAATTATATAAGCTTATTTCAGAACAGAACTTTATTTGACATAGCAAATGGTTGATGCAGATACTATGTGCTGTAAAAAGTAACTGATAAACAAAGAAAATAAAAACTTTATGACATATAGGAAATGTTTTTATATTTTTCAATGACCCAGGTATTTTGTTACTATTTTATTTCAACAAATGTGGACTCCCAAAAATTAAGTTTGCAAAATTATTTTTAGCTGTTTTAAACTGAGAAGTAATATTATGAATAAAACAGATATTTTAAATATATATAT
This sequence comes from Tachypleus tridentatus, assembly GCF_004210375.1. Classification (NCBI taxonomy): domain Eukaryota; kingdom Metazoa; phylum Arthropoda; class Merostomata; order Xiphosura; family Limulidae; genus Tachypleus; species Tachypleus tridentatus. The sequence continues at coordinate 154,601,178 of NC_134832.1, read as the reverse complement.
ATACACACACTTCACAGCTATTTATAACTTTATTACAGACTACAAGGCTTGACCATTCATTTCAGGTTTGTAATATAGTGATCAACAAACTGCAAGGTTTAGCTGTGTAGTTGACTCTTGGAACATTGTGATCAACAAACTGCAAGGTTTAGCTGTGTAGTTGACACTTGGAACATTCTGATCAACAAACTACAAGGCTTAACTGTGTAGTTGACACTTGGAACATAACATTCAAAAAACTACAAGGCTTAGTGATGTAGTTAACACTTGGAACATAGTGACTCAGTAGATGTATGACTTCTTCATTTGTGACTGGAACATAGTATAACAGTTCAGGGATTACTATATTCCATAAACTACAATATTTAACTCTTCAGTTGAGACTTGGAATACACTAATCCATAAACAACAAGATTTAACCTTTCAGTTGAGACTTGAAACAGTGATTCATAAGCTGTATAATTTAACCCTTCAAGTCAGACCTTGATCATAGTGGTCAACTAAGTTAGTCTTGTCTTCACTATACAGTTACGACAGAAAGTGTTCGTACCCCTGCATCCCAAGTGGATTTTTGCTCAAAACTTAAGTATCACAAGAAGGCTAATAGAAATATAATATATTATAAATATTATAATAACACACATCTACATAAATTGTTATTTAAATTAAATGACAAATAAATTGTTTATAAACAAATAACCAAAAATAGGTGGAGCAGAAAGTATTTGTACAGTTCAGAACGTGTGAAAATACTGATATTCCCATAAAATTTTGTTTAGTTTGGTGAATAAACTACATTATACCATTCCAGAACTAGACACTGGGTTCATAATTATTGGAATTTAGCCAGCAAAGAATGCACTTTCAGCAATTTAGCACCGTCTCCGTCATTATCTGATTGGTCATCATGGTGAACAGGAAACAACTGTCTATTGATTTAAAAAAACCAAATTATTGTAAAATACAAGTCTCGTGTGTCTTTTTCCGGTATTGCTACACAACTTAATGTGCCAAAATCTACTGTTCAAAGCATAATTGCCAAGTTTCAGCTTACAGGATCAACTGCTAATCTCCCTCGCTCTGAATGCCCCATCATAATTCCAGAGAGAACCAAGAGGAAGGTTCTCAGAGAAGTTAGTAGTAACCCTCGTTTAATAGGTAATGACATACAGAAACTGGGGTTGAAGTAAGCACCTCTACAGTTACGAACATATTATGCTCTTCTGGGTTCAAAGCACGACGTCTTCGTAGAACTCCGTATTTAAAGCCTGTTCATTTAGAAGCACAATTGAGGTATGCAAGAAAGCATGTAGATGAACCCTTTACCTATTGGAAGAGTATTCTTTGGTCAGACAAGACTAAAATCAAGCTTTTTGGCCACGATGTTCGCTATATTTTCCGCAAGAAGGGGGAACGAAATCTTCCAAAGAACACCATCCCCACAGTTAAATATGGAGGTGGCTCGATCATGCTATGGGGTTCCTTCAGCTCTTCTGGTAAACAGAATCACAAAAAGAGAAGAGTACATTGATATATTAGGCACTTATATCAAGTATGATGCTTGGAACTTGCAGCTTGGGCGTCGTTGGATCTTCCAGCACGACAATGACCCTAAGCACACATCAAAATATATGTCATCCTGGTTGCAGAGGAACCATAAGCATTCTGGAGTGGCTATCGTAGTCACCCGATCTCAACCTAATTGAAAACGTTTGGCATGAGTTGAAGACCAGGGTTCATCACCATCATCCAAAAAACTTGCAAGAGTTCGAGGCCTGTGAAGAAGAATGGAAGAAAATACCAGTCGAGTACTGTCAAACGATTGTGGAGGGCTATGAGGAGAGATTGTACCAAGTAATTCACCTGAAAGGCTACACAACTGATCATTAAAGTAGATGCATGAACACTTTCTGCCCCTCCTATGTTTGGTTATTTGTTTATTAACAGTTTATTTGTCGTTCACTTTACATAAAAATTTATTTTATGTATGTTATTGTAATATTTATAATATATCATACTTTCATTATCCTAATCGTGATACTTTTTAAGTTATGAGGAAAACACTACTCATAACGCAGGGGTACGAACACTTTCTGTCGTAACTGTATGTCAGTAGTTGTCACATTTCAAAAAGGATGTTTGATATTGTGGAAGTCATTGGTCTTTTGCTCAGAGGAGTGTCTGTAGGCTGACATTTGTACTTTTGTATTTCAACTTACATTCTGACAAAATGGATGAAAATCTTATGACATATTACAACAAATATTACTATTTAATTTACCAGTTACATTTTTGAAAGTAATTTACATTCACTTAACTAAAATTATTATCAATGTATCAGTGATAAAGTTACTTTATATGTTCTTTATATTTGTGTAGCAAATACAATAAAGTCACCTTTTTCAAGTATTTATTATTACACTTATAATATTAAAGTGAGTTTTATTTACAAAGCAGCATGTATACTACAAGAATACATTTTACCTTTTTACATCTGGCAATTTGTTACAGACCACATTCGATTTCTTAGTCACATTATTAACCGAAAAACAGGGTAAACATTTTGGTAAAAATGTTGGACTCCGAAATGTATTTTTGTATTTTATAACATTAATCATTGTTAATACTTGGCTTAAGAGTTCTCCAATATATTGTCTTTAACAATACTTGTTAAAGAAATGTAAAATTGATACTGAATGTTCTTTAGATTTTCCACGTTTACAACTTACACAACGTTTATACAGACTTCTCCCAGTGACACACAATGAGAGTATAACCAAATTTTTGTATAACATACTAGCTTCTACTAGTAAAGCACTTTTGTACACTTGAAAATAACAAACCTCTTTAAGATGTGTTTGCTGTTGTTAATCCACCCATGTCAGTTGTTCGGTTTGATGATGATGAATAAATTAGTGTTGAGGCTGATGTTAACCCTCGATCTATGTATGAAAAATAACCCGCTATTTCTGAAATGTGCGTCGCATTTTTTATTGAAGTATAAAACCCTTTTCTAGCTATAATATTCGCATGTGTCCAAGTTTCGAGACATGGGAGTCTTAGGGTTGGTATCACTGTCTTGACGCCTCAGAGTGGGCCTAGATCTTACCATTTCTACGTTGTTGTCTGGTCTCTCACTGCTATAAAAGTGATCGACGGTTTCACCTGAAACATTTGGTTCAGAGATGTTTAAACCCGTTCTTCTGTGTTCCCTCTTCTTTTGAACATACAAGCGAACTAAAAGCACCAAAAGAAAAGCCACAAGTCCAGCTCCGAGGCTCACCGTCAAATATAAGATGCATTTTTCTTTATTTTCTGAAAATAAGTAAAAATGGAGGAAGGTGAACATAAATTTCAAGTTTGAAATACCTGTGTGATCTTGAAATTAAATATCCCTTAGACTTCAGTAAAGCTAAATCTGTAATTTGTATGAATTACTATTGTTCATAAAATTGTATAATCCTGCAAGTGACTAATCGATGGACATAGTACACTCTTACCATAAGAGGGAGAGATTGCTGCCAAGTAGTTGACATGTTGGGCTGAGGTACTACGGTTATCATTGTACTACGGTTATCATTGTACTACGGTTATCATTGCGTATCTGTATTTTGTGTCTGGAATGATTGTAACACCTCATTCTAACAAAAACTCTTGGTCGATGGTATTGATTAGCTGCCTTCCGTCTAGCCTATTACTTGAAAACGGGGTTCAGCATAGCCAAGCGTGTTAAAGCGTGCGACTCGTAATCTGAGGGTCGCGCCAAACATGCTCATCCTTTCAGCCGTGAGAGTGTTATAATGTGTGGTCAATCTCACTATTCGTTGGTAAAAGAGTAGCCCAAGAGTTGGAGGTGGGTGGTGATGTCTAGCTGCCTTCCCTCTAGTCTTACACTGCTAAATTAGGGACGGCTAGCATAGATAGCCCTCGAGTAGCTTTGTGCAAAATTCAAAAGCAAACAAACAAATTTGAAAACTAATGGCTTATGAACGATATTCTACAAAATCCACTTGTGATTAGTTTGGTGTTCCTTTAGCTCTGACTGGTAGATTTAAACTATATTAATGAATTAAATACTTTCAGATTTTCTATTATTCGTTGTTATTATCAACTTCTGGTGAAAGCGAGTCACCTGGATGAAGCAAAATTTGACCCAATAATGAATACAGTGAATTTATCCTATGTTTTTAACAATCATTTAGGTACTCTTCCTCTTAGCTAGATTTCAGTCACAATCTTAAAAATGTCTTATTAGGCTGAACCAGCTTACGAGATTTAGGTTTTTCTGAAATCCACGTTATTAAGCCTAATCTATCAGTTACCACTGTAAGACCAAATCTGTTAACTGCAGTGTGGTAAATATTGAAACTTTTTTCTTTTATAATAAATTATTAATATTATGGACATTTTTATTTCATGTTCCTGTTTTTAACAAATCCTAATCTTAGGGTTCTAACATTTTGTCTATGTTAGATGTTTCATGAGATAAAAGTTGCATTTTAGGTGAGTTACCTATTTTGTAGGCCTGGCATGGCCAGGTGGTTAAGGCACTTGACTCATAATCCAAGGGTTGCGGGTTCGAATCCCCATCACACCAAATATGATTGCAGTTTCAGCTGTGGGGACATTATAATGTGATGGCCAATCCCGCTCTTCATTACTAAGAGATTATCCCAAGACTTGGCAGTGGATGGTGATGACTAGCTGCCTTCCCTTTAGACTTTTGCTGCTAAATTAGGGACAGATAGTGCAGATAACTCTCATGAAACTTTGCACAAAATTAAAAAAACAAACCAAACCCAAGAGCAACACTTAGTAAATAAATGTTTAACAGGCTGCATGACAAGAGATGAAACAAGAGTCAACAAATTGCTTTACTAATATTAAGGTGTTGCTGGCTGTGAAGGAGGATGCTGCTGATTTACAAATAATAATAAAATAATTTATTGAGTTGGACAGATAAATATATCTTAACTATGATAAATGCATGTGGGTTATAAAAATTTGAACGTGAATAACCTTAACAGTGTTATGAAAGAAAGGGATCTTGATGTAATGTGGCTGTTCAGTCTCTAAAGCTATCCGAGTGGTGTTGTTGTTGTTAAGAAAGGGATCTTGATGTAATGTGGCTGTTCAGTCTCTAAAGCTATCCGAGTGGTGTGTTGTTGTTAAGAAAGGGATCTTGATGTAATGTGGCTGTTCAGTCTCTAAAGCTATCCGAGTGGTGTGTTGTTGTGAAGAAAGGGATCTTGATGTAATGTGGCTGTTCAGTCTCTAAAGCTATCCGAGTGGTGTGTTGTTGTCAAGAAAGGGATCTTGATGTAATGTGGCTGTTCAGTCTCTAAAGCTATCCGAGTGGTGTGTTGTTGTCAAGAAAGGGATCTTGATGTAATGTGGCTGTTCAGTCTCTAAAGCTATCCGAGTGGTGTGTTGTTGTTAATGTGGGGCAAATAGGATTTTAGGTTGTATCTGTATACAGAAATATTGAGTACAAGTCTAATTAGATTATAATTTCATTGTACAGATGGCTGGTTAGGCCAAATTCAGAACATTGTGCTCCTTATTTTAGGAAAAACATTGAATTGTTGCAAAGGGTTACTAGAATGGTACTTGGGATAGAGGGGTCGTCAAATGAGGAGAGACTGAAATCTCTCAAATTGTTTTCTCTTGAAAAAGGGAAGAATTAGTAGGGATATGTTTGAGGTGTTTAAGATTGTAAAGAGAATTGATAATGTTGATTCGTCATTTTTTTATATTTAACAGGAAACACAAATATAAATTTTGGCAGGGAAGGAGTCATCTTCAGCTAAGACAGTTTCCTTTTTCTAATACGGTGACTAGCCTGTGAAATGGGTTGCCTTCAGATGTTGTAGAGGCAGTAGGTTTAAGTGAGTTGAGAAAAAAGCTGTATAAATATATCAATGATAAGGGCTTTTTTTGTTTTAAGTTAGTTTAGATTGTGAAGAGCTTAAATGGACCAATAGGCCTCATATTGTCTCAGTACGTTATGTTGCGATGTGGCACTTATATTTGCACTTTGGTTGTTGTTGTTTTTCAGTATTCAGTGATGTCGAGAAAACCCACTTGTAGAGAAATATTTATGCAAAAACGGCTCGTTTGGGTTGAGAAAATATTTTACGTAGAAGAGCGAACATATATATTTCTCTACAAGTGGGTTTTCTCGACATCACTGATTATTATTTCATCACGGCGATTGAACGAGAAGTGTAAGTCTTTGTGTTTTTCTCAGTGTATTTGTACTTATCTGTTACCATTATGTCTGAACATCTAACACCGCCCTCTACATTCCGACACTCAGTTACTTCTACGTAAAATATTTTCTCAACCCAAACGAGCCGTTTTTAACATATATGTTTTTCAATATTATTTATTCTTCGCTTGGCAACGAGAGGTGTAGAAAACACATCTATTCTGTTATATTTCTTGTAAATTTTATCTAAGTCAGTTTTTCCGATTTGTAAAAATTCCTTAGGTGATAAAAATAAATTATTTGCGAAATCTGCGTAGCTGAATTATAGAAAATCCGCCATTAAAAGGAAAACAACTTTCATAAAGATGAAATTCGTAGGACTATATTGTTAAAGATTCATGTACTTAAGAATTCTGTCATTCGACATGAGATTTCTCTTTCAAAAATCAATTTGAAATATGAAGTTTTGTTATTTCTATAAAATTTAAACACAAAACAAACATGTTCTTTGTCATTGTTTATTTTACGATAATCTCCTAGAAACTCTTATAAAGTCGTAGTAAAATATTTAACATCCAGAATGACACACAAAATGTGCGATGAATTTGAAAACGACCTCAGACTTGCATACTAGAATGTTATTCGTATTTTCTCTTAAGAAACCACTGATCGAGTTTTGGGTCTTTATTTTAATTGTGTTATGAAGTGGTGAATATTCAATCACATTGGACTTTGAGCTGTGAGCGCCAGAGGAAGAGCCGTATCTTGTGTTTTCATGTCTTAAAATAACTTTAGATGTTATCTCTGAACGAGCGGATGTATTTTACGTCACTTGTGGATTCTGTTACAACCCCAAGTTATTATATTCGTTATTGGTGTTATACCGAAATATACAAATTATTCTGTGTTAATGCGAAACGTACACATTCGTCAATGTTTTATCTTTACGTGTTACATCACTACGGCTTTTGGTTCACAGAAACGTTGTAGAATATTCATCGTTTTTCATCCTGAAATTTCTGTTCGGTGACTGTCATCAACTACTATGTGTTGGAATCTTTCGTAAGCGTTAACAACACTAGAACTGAGAGTGCCACAGCTGTATGAGAAGTCTATAAATTGAATATCAAAATCAATATGTTTTAAATCCTCCATTAGTAAAACACAAATTTATTTTAATATTTCAAGCTTCGTAGTGTTTTACAAGGCACTCACTTCGAGCTATTTACTTCAAGGTTATGCAAGAACTGTAAGATGGTAGACGGGAGTTTGGACTGTAATGTTTAGACATGTATTAACGTTTGATTGGACTGAAATGTTCACACACAGATAAATGTTTGATTGGACTGAAGTGTTTACACAGATAAATGTTTGATTGCACTGAAGTGTTCACACACAGATAAATGTTTGATTGGACTGAAGTGTTTACACACAGATAAATGTTTGATTGGACTGAAGTGTTCACACACAGATAAATGTTTGATTGGACTGAAGTGTTCACACACAGATAAATGTTTGATTGGACTGAAGTGTTCACACACAGATAAATGTTTGATTGGACTGAAGTGTTTACACACACAAATGTTTGAAGTATATATCAACACAACAATTTGTTAGTGAGTACTTGGTACCACAAAACGATTTCGCAGTGAATAAAGAGTGGCGCATATCGTAGTTTTTTATAGACTTGTCACTTATAGATGAATCAGTGTCGTGGTTGGCAATGCGTATTTTTTGCTTCTGATCTAGTAATAAAGAACTGTTTATGGGCACCATTAGTTGTACAGTAATAGAGAGATAGTTTTGCTGCATCAGTACCGGGTGAAAGACGATACGTGTACCACAACCATTGGCTTTGAACTACATATGACGTAACAGCCTTCTTGTGATAGCAAATAGAATATAAAGTTTTACTGAAAAATAACTTTGTTTTTTTTTTTCAGATTACATTTGCTCAACCACCAGAACCTCATTACTAAATATCAAACACGGAAATCACCTCACACTCAGGTCGTGCAATGGACATTGAACTCGTATCTTGTCTCCTTAAATTCACAGATAAATTTGTCATAAGATAATTAATTTAAAAATTAGTTTTTTGGTTACCAAAGGCTTGTGATGTTTACTGAACGTTTCATCACTATACACGTAGGACATCTACAGTTGCAGTGAGCAGTTTCATGGTTATGTGATGATTATAAGGCCGGTAATTTTGACTAACCATGTATAATTGGTCAAAAAGAGTTATTGACACCGTTACTACATAAGGAGGTTACGTGAGACCAATGTTATCCCCATGGTAACCTTTAATCAAAAACTAAATATATATCTATATTTTAAGTTCTAAAATTAAACCTGTTCCTTGTTTCAACTTGCGTTCTGAATAATACATACATTTAATGGTCATTATGCTTGTTTCTTACGAGCTAGGGGTTGTTTATCTCTCGAGATCACTGAGATAAGTTCTTTCAACTTTACAAGTAAACGGTTCTGACTCCTTCATTATCTGCGTTTTCTTGTCTCTAGCTTGTTGTTACTTATAGGCTAGAGGGAGACATTCAGCAGAAGTCGTCAGTAGCGGGATTTCATTGTTTCTCTTGTAAGTCATTCAAGGTCCCACGAAGTACAAGTTTTTACGTTTCCGTTACACCAGTGTTGGTTACGCCTGATCTGTTTGTCTGTAATTAAACGTTACATATGTAGACAGGCCGTGCGTATTATTACTATGTTTTTGAATTTCTTGACTCCGTCATTTTGTGTATGAACGTCTTGATAAATTGTTATGGAAACCTACCGTTGACAAACCTGAACGCTGACAGCCACTCTGTCAGGAATCCTACGACCTTCTTGTCACCTTCAATGACAGTACAATTGAAGCCATTCTCTTCCACATTCTCGTCTCTCTGTATGTCTGGATTGACTGTGGACTTTGTGTTTCTCTGTACATCTGAGTTCACTGTGGACGTAGTATCTCTCTGTACATCTGGGTTCACTGTGGACTTGGTGTCGCTCTGCACGCCTGGGTTCACTGTGGACTTGGTGAAGAGGATAGTTGAATCCGTCGCCTCTGGCAAAGGACCTGTGGACAGTAAACTAATACAATTGTATTAGTGAGGAACTGTGGACAGTAAACTAATAAAATTGTACTGGTGAGGGACTATGCATATTAAACTAATAAAACTGGACTGGCCAAGGACCTATGCACATTAAACTAATAAATTTGGACTGGTGAAGGAACTATGGACATTAAACTAATAAAATTGTACTGGTGAGGGACTGTGGACAGTAAACTAATAAAATTGGACTGGTGAAGGGCCTAAGGACAGTAAACTAATATAATTGTATTAGTGAAGGACTGTGGAAGTGTAAGCTAAGAAAATCGGACCAGTGAAGGAACTATGGACAATAAACTAATAAAACTGGAGCCGAGTTGTTATATTTCTTTAAAAAAACAATGCGTGTGGTGTTTACATAAGCGAAACAACATATTCTAAAGATGATCATCATGGTGGTCCATCAGGTCACGAAGAGGCAGCCGAGGAAACTGGGTAGGAAATGTTAAAAACTAATGCTATATAAAGGAAAGTTTCGATAACCAGCTGCTGGGAAGAAAGTTAAAGATACGCGAAACTAGACAATAATACATGGGTGAGATTAACATTTTAAGGAAAGCTTCTTTATATATGAAAACGATAGGAATTTGAAATAGAGAAAATGGTCTCAAATTTTATGACATTAAAGAAAATAAAATCGACAGAATAACCTGGTAGCATCTTGAACTTTGGTGAACTTTTCTCCTTATTGTCCTTATTAATCCACGGTCTGTCAGGTTTTACTGTAACCGGAACATAGCTGGGTTCTTCAGGTTTTACTGTAACCGGAACATAGCTGGGTTCTTCCTGGAAATACTTTTGTCATCCCCGTAGTCATCTTTCTTCTTTTCGAGGCTTGGCTCCAGTTCTCTAAGAAGCTCTTTGTTAACTAGACAAAAATGTCGTACGACAATCACAAAGTTTGTTGGAATCGAACGAAAGTTATAGCTAATAATTCTGTAGTCAAAGGAACTTAAACACTAAACCTTCCCACTGTACATGGTACAATACGTAAACTTACCACATGTATAAACGACTTTCAAAAACAGCGACGAACTTCTAGGACAGTTGGGGTCTCCAAACGTGTCTTTGTCAGCCGCAATAGAACATCTTCTTTTTCCCAGACAGCTTCTTAGCACAGTTTCCGTAGAATAACTGACTTGACAATCTGTCACCAACACATTAAACTTAATCAACATGATGTCCATTCAGAGCAAGTTTTAAGGAATACCTTCTAATACGCTCAAATAAAGTAGTTCGATTTAACATAATTACACATATCGAGTGGAAAACCTTGTAAGTAACAGTAACAAAAAGGAGGATTTATTGAATAGAAACTACTAATGATCTAAATATGGCCTTATTTTAATTAGGTTTCATCTTAACCCTTTCGTGGCTTCAGTAAGTAATATAATCTTGTAAGCATATATTAGATGCTCAGCTTGACGAGCATTTTTGGACGGTTGTAAGTAAAAATTGACTGACAAACATAGCCAATAACATAGCCTGATTTAAAACTGACTCATTTCTTGATAGCACAAATACATTAAGGACACTAACGAACAGTTTCTAGTGGACTTCGTTTAGTCTTCTTTGTTCTCGGAGGTGATAAAGCCAGTTCAATGAATGTTTCTTCGGCCGAGAGAAAATGTTGATAAGTCACTAGGGGTATATTGTAGGGTGAGTAACTGGCAAATCTTGATCAGTTAAGAATGGAATTTAATGAACTGAAAAAATATCTTTCAGTAGGTAGAGTACCCAATAAAATAACATCAAATGTCTTTCAGTAGGTAGAGTACCCAATAAAATAACATCAAATATATTTCAGTAGGTAGAGTACCCAATAAAATAACATCAAATATATTTCAGTAGGTAGAGTACCCAATAAAATAACATCAAATATATTTCAGTAGATAGAGTACCCAATAAAATAACATCTAATATATTTCAGTAGGTAGAGTACCCAATAAAATAACATCTAATATATTTCAGTAGGTAGAGTACCCAATAAAATAACATCAAATATCTTTCAGTAGATAGAGTACCCAATAAAATAACATCAAATATATTTCAGTAGGTAGAGTACCCAATAAAATAACATCAAATATATTTCAGTAGGTAGAATACCCAATAAAATAACATTGCGACTAAATTCTGAGCTGAAAAGAAGTGACTTTAAATAAACTTACTTAACTCTTGGGGATGAAGTTCCCTTTAGAGCCTTACAAGACTAAATACAAAAACCTTTAGGTGACTCTTGAACGAACATAATTAACAAAAAGAGCTTCCCTATTCTCAGCTACAACTGTGTTTGAAGTTAAGATGAATATATTTTAATTTATTAGCATACATCGGGACTTGTTCTAATTACTTTTATGATGTATAAACAGCTCTTTTATCAATTAGATTTTAAGATTTTGTTAATTAGTAATAGAATATTTTTTTACAACTCCAAACTATAGCTCTCTCTAATAAATATCGTCAACTAACTGGCCTTTATTGTTCAAAAAGGAGTTTTAAAACTAAATTATTCAAAAGAGTTTCGAGAGCTGATGGGTGAGTTGTCTTGAGTCTGAACACTCTTCTTACAATTAATACAAACAGAACTAAAGTAAATTTATTTGGAGGTATGAATACTTACTGCTCCATGGCCATATTACTTCTACGCAATCAGTGTGACCTATGACGTAAGTCAAGTTTAAGTAGCGTATCTTGACTATAGTGTTCCTTCTCGGAGTTGGGCACGAAACGTACTTAAAGTCGTTACCAAATAATATTCTATTTTGCAGCATTGTTTCGTATTAATTCAGTAATAAATTTTTTTATAGCAAGATGTCGGTGATATTCGACATACCAACTTACCCACATGTCTCTTTGAACGAGATCTGGTCAGAAACTCTACGGTTCACACTTATTATTTCTAATTAAAAAATGCCAGTCTTGTGAATGAATAACAAGACTGACTGTCTCTTCCATATCGTCTCTGTAGTTGAAAGTATTTGTTATTATCTCGAACCTGACTTCTTCCGAACTGCAGCCCGTAATTCTGGCTACTGAGCCACGCCGAGCTCATATTTGGTAAAGGGAAATAAATAATTAATAGAAACGACAGTATTTATTGAAACAGTTGTTTACCTTGGTTACCAACGCCCTCTAGCTGAGGACATTCCGGAACTCCAAAATATGTTCCCCCAAAAGCCGCTAAGTATATGGCGATCCTGAAAGGTCTCGAACAACGGAGTCTAAGTCGCTGACCTTCGCATGCAATCTCATTGTAAAACACCTCTGTAGGGGGTAAACAATGAATACAACTTAACATACAACCAAAGAGGTTGGCAAGTTTAGGAACAATCAGTAAGATGTTAAACAATTAATGAGAACAAAGCCCATGTGTTTGAAACGTGGTCTCTACGTTTAAAAATCAGCCAGGGCTATTCCATGTTTAGATACAAATGTTTACAGCGTTCTAATCCAAGGTCCCTGCGGTTGACAACGCGCGGGTAACTACTACGTTGCTTTGCGCTACAAAAAAGATAAACATCAACATTGTAACACCATCAACGGACTATTTTGTTGGAAAATGTTACAGAACTAATCCAGTTATGTGAGTGTAATTTGGATTTTTTTTTATATATTACGAATAGCATTTGACAAGAAATAAGATAAACACCAGTTATAATTACAAACAAATTACACATTTCTGTCCAACTTTGATTGTAGTAATTCTGTTACTTTATGAATGAAATAAATCAAAAGAGAAGGTGTAATAATTTATCAAACACTAGTGCCAGGGTTCATAAGACTGAGGTGTGCTTTAAATGCAGTGAGACACTGCGAAATATCACAAACCTCTTTAAATATCATTTAGCAGCGAGTACATCGTTCAACGTTACAATCAGGGGTTCGATTCCCCCTGGATGGGCTTAACAGATATCCCGATGTGGCTTTGCTATAAGAAAACACATACAAACACATATATCGTGCCATCACAGATTTCGCCTGTGACGACTTTGGCAGTTATTTTTCCCTCCGCTAGTACAGCGGTATGTCTCCGGATTTACAACGCTAAAATCAGGGGTTCGATTCTCCTCGGTGGGCTGAGCAGATAGCCCTTTGTGGCTTTGCTATAATAAAAACACATCGTTCAATCTAGATCGATAATGCTATAGTTTGTGTCAGTCAGACTCGTAATCTGAGGGTCGCGGGTTCGCATTCCGGTCGCGCCAAACATGCTCGCCCTTTCAACCGTGGGGGCGTTATAATGTGACGGTCAATCCCATAATTCGTTGGTAAAAGAGTAGCCCAAGAGTTGGCGGTGGATGGTGACGACTAGCTACCTTCCCTCTAGTCTTACACTGCTAAATTAGGGACGGCTAGCACAGATAGCTCTCGAGTAGCTTTGTGCGAAATTCAAAAAACAAACTTGTGTCAGTCAGGGGATATAAAACGTCTCGTGAGAAGTTGTATTAAGCCATCAACCGTGAATCTGGTAATAACGTTTTCTTCAACATATTGTGCGACTAAAAATAACTTGACAAATTGTAACTTTTTAAAATTCAATTTTAACATCTGGCCAGCTGAACAAAACAAACAAAACGTTTCGACAATAGCTGACAGTTATTGTTGAGTCTGAGTGTCGATGCAATTACATCGATATTTAAAATTTAAATAGCGCCATCTATAGGTTTGTCTTGAACCGGTGATAGAAAGGTTATTTACTTTTAGCAAGGGCGATCAACTAGTATCTCTGTCAAAGAAAGCTCGTTTTGTTCTATGTCAGATTTTATAGTTGTCAAATAGTTAGACTCTACAAGGAACATATAAGCAGATTAACAATGTTCCATGTTTGTAGAATGTTTGTTTTACCATTCTGATCTTTAACAGTTGATAAGTTTCTCTTGTGTATTTAACATTACAACCTTTACATCCAATTTGATAAACAGTTCCTGATTTTCTCTAAAAGAAATATCTGTATAGTTCACCAGTTAATTAGCATCAGACGTTAGTGTTGTTTGATTGACATACGACACTGGATGTTATATGTGTTTAATTGACATACGACACTGGACGTTATATGTGTTTAATTGACATACGACACTGAATGTTATATGTGTTTAATTGACATACGACACTGGATGTTATATGTGTTTGATTGACATACGACACTGGATGTTATATGTGTTTAATTGACATACGACACTGGATGTTATAACTGTTTAATTGACATACGACACTGGATGATGTATGTGTTTAATTGACATACGACACTGGATGATATATGTGTTTAATTGACATACGACACTGGATGATGTATGTGTTTAATTGACATACGACACTGGATGTTATATGTGGTTAATTGACATACGACACTGGATGTTATAACTGTCTGGTTGACATACAGCAATGAATGTTATCCTTAATCAATTGACACAAGCCATCAGATGTTACAACTATTCGGTTGACACACGACATTATGTTGCTACGTAAGCCAATCATTGAAACTCTGTCTTAAGGTTATATGTCTATCATTTAAATACGTTTGTTACAAAATACTATGGTGCTGTCACGATATCCTTTACTTTGATTTCGAAAAATAATTTGTTTTGTGGATCACAATGAAAATATGTCTTCAACTTCGTTTTTAAACCCAGTAAAGTATTGACAAAGATACATTGGTGAAATGTTTCATGTCGTTCTTAAAAATATCGCTTTATTTGCTCATAACCTATACAACAATCGTGATAAACAATTTAAAATTACATGTGTAGCTCATATGAATATATTAACTTTACAACAAAGAAATAGAAAGATAACTTTTTAGACGTCATCTTATTCGATTGAAAGAAAATTAACATGTGTTTGGTGTATATCGTAAACCAACATAACATGTGTTTGGTGTATATCGTAAACCAACATAGCATGTGTTTGGTGTATGTCGTAAACCAACATAACATGTGTTTGGTGTATATCGTAAACCAACATAACATGTGTTTGGTGTATATCGTAAACCAACATAACATGTGTTTGGTGTATATCGTAAACCAACATAGCATGTGCTTGGTGTATATCGTAAACCAACATAACATGTGTTTGGTGTATATCGTAAACCAACATAACATGTGTTTGGTGTATATCGTAAACCAACATAACATGTGTTTGGTGTATATCGTAAACCAACATAACATGTGTTTGGTGTATATCGTAAACAAACATGACATGTGTTTGGCTATGTCGTAAACAAACATAACATGTATTTGGCTATGTCGTAAACAAACATACTATGTGTTTGGTGTATATCGTAAATCAACATAACATGTGTTTGGTGTATGTCGTAAACCAACATAACATGTGTTTGGTGTATATCGTAAACCAACATAGCATGTGTTTGGTTATGTCGTAAACCAACATAGCATGTGTTTGGTGTATATCGTAAACCAACATAGCATGCGTTTGGTGTATGTCGTAAACCAACATAACATGTGTTTGGTGTATATCGTAAACCAACATAGCATGTGTTTGGTTATGTCGTAAACCAACATAGCATGTGTTTGGTGTATATCGTAAACCAACATAGCATGCGTTTGGTGTATGTCGTAAACCAACATAACATGTGTTTGGTGTATATCGTAAACCAACATAGCATGTGTTTGGTGTATCTCGTAAACCAACATAACATGTGTTTGGTGTATATCGTAAACCAACATAGCATGTGTTTGGTTATGTCGTAAACCAACATAGCATGTGTTTGGTGTATATCGTAAACCAACATAGCATGCGTTTGGTGTATGTCATAAACCAACATAACATGTGTTTGGTGTATATCGTAAACCAACATAGCATGTGTTTGGTTATGTCGTAAACCAACATAGCATGTGTTTGGTGTATATCGTAAACCAACGTAGCATGCGTTTGGTGTATGTCGTAAACCAACATAACATGTGTTTGGTGTATATCGTAAACCAACATAGCATGTGTTTGGTGTATCTCGTAAACCAACATAGCATGTGTTTGGTGTATATCGTAAACCAACATAACATGTGTTTGGTGTATGTCGTAAACCAACATAGCATGTGTTTGGTGTATATCGTAAACCAACATAACATGTGTTTGGTGTATGTCGTAAACCAACATAGCATGTGTTTGGTGTATGTCATAAACCAACATAACATGTGTTTGGTGTATGTCTAAAACCAACATAGCATGTGTTTGGTGTATGTCGTAAATCAACATAGCATGTGTCTGGTGTATGTCGTAAACCAACATAGCATGTGTTTGGTGTATGTCGTAAACCAACATAACATGTGTTTGGCTATGTCGTAAACCAACATAGCATGTGTTTGGTGTATATCGTAAACCAACATAGCATGCGTTTGGTTATGTCGTAAACCAACATAGCATGTGTTTGGTGTATATCGTAAACCAACATAGCATGCGTTTGGTGTATATCGTAAATCAACATAGCATGTGTCTGGTGTATGTCGTAAACCAACATAGCATGTGTTTGGTGTATGTCGTAAACCAACATAACATGTGTTTGGTGTATATCGTAAACAAACATAGCATGTGTTTGGTGTATGTCGTAAACCAACATAACATGTGTTTGGTATATGTCGTAAACCAACATAACATGTGTTTGGTGTATATCGTAAACCAACATAACATGTGTTGGTGTATGTCGTAAACCAACATAACATGTGTTTGGTGTATGTCTAAAACCAACATAACATGTGTTTGGTGTATGTCGTAAATCAACATAGCATGTGTCTGGTGTATGTCGTAAACCAACATAGCATGTGTTTGGTGTATGTCGTAAACCAACATAACATGTGCTTGGTGTATGTCGTAAACCAACATAGCATGTGTTTGGTGTATGTCGTAAACCAACATAACATGTGTTTGGCTATGTCGTAAACAAACATAACATGTGTTTGGTGTATATCGTAAACCAACATAGCATGTGTTTGGTGTATGTCGTAAACCAACATAGCATGTGTTTGGTGTATATCGTAAACAAACATAGCATGTGTTTGGTGTATATCGTAAACAAACATAACATGTGTTTGGTGTATGTCGTAAACCAACATAGCATGTGTTTGGTGTGTATCGTAAACCAACACAGCATGTGTTTGGTGTATATCGTAAACCAACATAACATGTGTTTGGTGTATGTCGTAAACCAACATAACATGTGTCTGGTGTATATCGTAAACCAACATAGCATGTGTTTGGTGTATATCGTAAACCAACATAACATGTGTTTGGTGTATGTCGTAAACCAACATAGCATGTGTTTGGTGTGTATCGTAAACCAACACAGCATGTGTTTGGTGTATATCGTAAACCAACATAACATGTGTTTGGTGTATGTCGTAAACCAACATAGCATGTGTTTGGTGTATATCGTAAACCAACATAGCATGTGTTTGGTGTATATCGTAAACCAACATTGCATGTGTTTGGTGTATGTCGTAAACCAACATAACATGTGTCTGGTGTATATCGTAAACCAACATAGCATGTGTTTGGTGTATGTCGTAAACCAACATAGCATGTGTTTGGTGTATATCGTAAACAAACATAACATGTGTTTGGTGTATATCGTAAACCAACATAACATGTGTTTGGTGTATATCGTAAACCAACATATATAAACAGGTACTTGGTTGTTTTTTACATCATCCTAAGCTATATTAAAATGTTAACTTATCTACAGTGAGTCATACACTCAGTAATATTTGCACTGACCCATCAGAAATAGATAAGCGACAAAGTTTTATTGCGAAACAAAATGCTTATTTAAAAACCTTACAGAAACATGACTTTAAAACATTATGGCATTCTGGAAACTGGGATTACACTTCCTTGATGGTTTCAGTAAAACGTTTTCTAGGTTTATTAATTCTGTAAAGTTGGATTTCTTTTGAAGCTTTAATTTCACTTAAAATGTTAATCAAGTTGGTAATAAAGATTGTATTGATAAATACAAGGGAAAACCTTGATGAAAAGGTTGGTAAAAACGTGTCAGAGAAACAACAAACAAAACAAAACAAAACATTCCCTCGTTTGATCACAGTTAATAAAAAGGAAGATTTAGTGGGATGAGAATATTTTTGTTTTCATATCCCCACCCACCCCCAACCCCCACTTCATAGAAAACGTTCGGGAACGGGTATATAGCGAAGAGTTTGTCCCCACCCTCACTTCATACAAAACGTTCGGGAACGGGTATATAGCGAAGAGTTTGTCCCCCACCCTCACTTCAGTTTGTCCGTCTGTTTGTAAACATCTACTTTCCGCACTCTTTTTAAAGTTGTAAAAGTAGGAGACGAGGAAAGGTTATGTTTATTTTGGGATTAAAAGATTGAATTTCAAAGTCCATTTCAATAAATATTTGGTTTCTGGCTGATAACCAATGTCTTAAGCAGCAGATGTTAACAATGAAACGTCACAGACAACTTCCGGAACATCAGGAAGAACTACTGATTATGGGGTTAGGAGATCAAAGCCACAACTTCATATATAGAAAACTCGAAACCTTATTTTTGACTTGACAAACTGTTCCGTAAACCGGTTTCGTAACGTCGCAATCTACTTTTCGGTTTATAAACCACAAAACAACTAAATACTTTTTTTTGAAAAAAATGATTGATTTAAGATTAAAACTGATTAATAACATATGCATTTTATTTGTTCAGTTTAATTTAAAAATTGTTTTGTACACTTTTTAAAATAAAAAAAATCGTTCTGAATTATCTTATTAGTAACAGAAATATATTTAACAATAATTACGTTAATTTTATGCAGACGACAATGTACAGGAATAATCCTTTGTTCTTTGTTTTGCTCGAGGCACTAGTTTGGCCTGTCCCTCTCTCCCTCACACTTTTCTTTACTGTAAAATGTTATATTAATGTTTAAGAGATTAGAGCACAAACACTATGTTATTACTTGATTCTTTATTCATTATTCGGGGCTATGAATATTATTCTGTATCGTTTCTCTTCGTTTGGTCATTGTATATTCGCTCACTTCCATCGACAAATCGTAACTTATCGCCTGATTACATTATCGAAAACGTATTTCACATAAAGCATCATTTTAATTACACTTTTGATAATTTAATCTAAGCTTTATCTGGATTGTTTAGTACTTGTGGACTTATAATGAGTGTTGAGAAATACCCAGGACTGTTATCACCATATATGATATAACGATTTACGGAGGTTAACAAACCATTACTGTATAGCGAAATCCACCTGAAGTAAACGTGTATTATCAAGACAGCTGGTATGGGTATTAAAACTTTAATTAAAATGAAGTAAGCCCAATGTTTCGACCTTCTTAAGTGATCTTCAGGTCAACAAAAAGAGCATGTCAATCAGTTCCATGCAGTTATAGCTCTGGTTTGTGTCTATGCGTTCTATTGGTATTTGAAACTTTTATCTTTGTTCCTGTCAATATTCCACTATTTCATTCAGAACTGTTTGTAATTTGGTGGCAACGATTGGAATAGGTCATACAACTCTTCCATATCTCGACATCATCTGCGAATCGATATGTTAAACAAACATTAGGATCTATAAGGTTCCTGTCACTAACACACATGATGAAGACGATAGGGTTGACCCGGGGATCCCCTACCACAGGAATAAAATACTTCCCTGTGTACTTACTATTTTATGAAACCTTGGAGAAACAGCGAATATCACTATTTACGGTATTGTAGTACGTTACGCCACAGAGTCAAATGTTTACTCTATATCTGGAAAGCTGGCGACAGTGTATTTGTTTTGGTTAAAGTTATCTGCTGTGGTTTCAGTTAATGTAATGAAATAATGTGTGGTCTGCGGACATTTTATGAAATAGTTTTGTATGTCTGGTAATTTTGAAGTGATATTTGGAACGTATTGCTAATTATTATAACTAATACTATTTATTCTGTCCATCTGCACAGTCAGTCAAGCTAGTTTTCCTTTTTCAGAAACATAACATTTTCTTTCACTCAAGAGGTCGGAATATAACCTGAGTTCGGGATGGATTAAATAATACAGTTTAAAAGTTAAACAGTTTCTTATGATAATGTATTGTGTAGTAATTTCACCCACAGTATGCTGAAATAATCCTAAATTACGGAGCAAAACTTCTTTAAGTTTTTGTTGCAAGCCGTTAGATGGCGAGGTGGTTAATAAACAATGACCTAGACGACACGATGCTTCAAGAAACAAACAAACAGTTCAGATGTTATATTTTGTTTTTTTTGTTTGTTTTTGAATTTCGCACAAAGCTACTCGAGGGCTATCTGTCCCTAATTTAGCAGTGTAAGACTAGAGGGAAGGCAGCTAGTCATCACCACCCACCGCCAACTCTTGGGCTACTCTTTTACCAACGAATAGTGGGATTAACCGTCACATTATAACGCCCTCACGGCTGGGAGGGCGAGCATGTTTGGCGCGACGCGGGCGCTTGGCCATGCCGGGCCCAGATGTTATGACGTCTCAAGACTAAACCCATTAGTTCGTTTTGTTAATTAAAAGAGCAGCTGTTGCCTTCCTTGACATTGGTGTGTTGTGAAACACACAATCTATGTAAAGTATTTACAAGAAATATTTTATTTGTTTAGAATTAGGCACAGAGCTACACAATGGGCTATCTGTGCTCTACCCACCACGAGTATCGAAACCCGGTTTCTAGCGGTGTGAGTCCTCAGATATACCGTTGTATATATATATATATATCTATAATTTGTGTAATTTAAGTAACACGTCATTGTATTTTCTTCGTTAACAGTGTAATTATTGTAATTTGTATCTTAGGGAATTTCTAAGTGAGGTCATGACTTGAGACGTCGGTGATAATACGACTTATTTTACAACCTGACTTTTTAAAATAAACTTTAAAAAAGTTAGTAAAATGAAGTTCAAAAGTGAGAAGAATATACTTTACATCAACGTTAAACTTGATACGATTATTATTAACAACGTGTTCTGGATTTTGTAATGAAAGTATAAATTATGATGTTAACACGTTCTATAAATAAGAAAGGATTTTGTATATGTATACACACACATATATATTTTGTATATGTATACACAGATAGATAGGACAGTAAAGGTCACAAGGTATACACACACACACATATATATTTATCCATCTTGAATTGAATCCGCCTTCAATTACAGTTTGTATACACATATATTTGGTTTCAGGCAAAAACAAAACCATAAAATACACGCACTGATACATGAAGTGTTAAAATTACAATAACTGAATATCTCAAACAAAGCTCGGGTTGGTAGGGAGTGAAACAGCTAATGATCAGAGTAATCAGACCTTCTACAGATAGATAATTTAGATAGGACAGTAAAGATCACAAGGTAGGGAATGAAACAGCTAATGATCAGAGTAATCAGACCTTCTACAGATAGATAATTTAGATAGGACAGTAAAGGTCACAAGGTAGGGAGAAAAACAGCTAATGACCAGAGTAGTCAGACCTTCTACAGATAGATACTTTAGATAGGATAGTAAAGGTCTCAAGGTAGGGAGAAAAACAGCTAATGACCAGAGTAATCAGACCTTCTACAGATAGGTACTTTAAATAGGACAGTAAGGGTCACAAGGTAGGGAGAATTATACATTGAAAAAATGCTGGTATGACTAGAGAAAGTACGAGTAGAGGAGTGAAAAACGTTTCGACCTTCTGTCATCGTCAGGTTCACAAAGAAAGAAAGAGGTAACTAACCGATAGCTGACCACATGTTTGAAGGGGGTTGTGAAACTGAGTTTAGGAATGTAGAGGTCGTGATTAGATGTTTGATTATATTTATTAATATAGGTTTAAAGGTGTTCTTTTGTATTGGTTTATTTTAGGCTTGAGTTGTTGTATAAGTAAAGCTTCTTTAATTTTGTGTTTGTTTATGTTTGTTTCTTTATTTAGTATTTGTGTGTTTCCTATGGTTATGTTGTGTTCATTTGATTTGCAATGTTCGAAAACGTGTGAAGGTGACTTTTTGTGTTCTTTTAATCTGGTTTCCATTTTTCTACTTGCTTCTCCAATATAGAAGTCGTGGCAGTTATCACATTGTATTTTATAGATAATGTTGGTGTGGTGTTTGTCAGTGTAATTTTTGCATAGTATAGACCTTAGTTTTGTGCCTGGTTTTTTAATAAATTTGGTATTCCCTGGAATGTCGTATTTTTTTACCAGTTTTTGCCAAATGCCGGTTGTTTTTTTTCTGCTGATGTCGGGAATATTTGATATGTAGCCGCATATGGTTTCGTGATTTTTTTAACTCGTGGTGTATATTTACTTTTGTCAGTTGATTTTGCTTTCTGTCTAGGTGTGTGCGTATAATGTTTTCTACGGTTTGTGGAAAAAACTTATTGATGTTGATGAAGTATTGTTTTATTTTGTCTAATTCGTTGTTACTTTTATATGATGAACATAGTTTTATGGCTGTGTTTATTTGGTTTGTTCAAAATAAACCAATAAAAAGGAACACCTGTATAACTATATTAATAAATACATCCAACATCTAATTCACGCCCTATACATTCCTACACTTAATTATACAATCGCCTTCAAACATGTGGTCAGCTATCGGTCAATAACCATTTCTTTCTTTGTGAACCTGACGATGGCAGAAGGTCGAAACGTTGTTCGCTCCTCTACATAGTGCTTTCTCCACTCATACCAGCTGTTTTTACATATATAATTTTCTCTACAAGTGGGTTTTCTCGTCATCACGAAAGATAGGGAGAAAAACAGCTAATGATCAGAGTAATTAGACCTTCTACTGATGGCTACTTTAGATACAGTAGAGAGGGCCAAAGATCTATCTAGCAATGTTAAATAAAGGAATACTAAACTCAGAATAAAGTGACTTACTTGGTCGGCACTTGTACGCCACTTCAGCATATTTTCGGATTCCAGGGCAAGGATCACCCCCAAGCGTTTCGGGCGATGTTTTCATCTTGCACACTCGTTGCTCTCTACAGACAGCTTCCACAGCCTGTAACAGAGCGTACTGAGCTGGTCATTAAGATTATCCGCGGCCGGAAGCCACTGAGAGTTACTATAATGTATAGTAATGCCATCTAGTGACACCTAGCCTTAAAATACATGCTCATAAAATGTTCTGACGTTTCATGTTTCCAGTTTTAATTTTCTGGTTAATTTACTAAACATGTATTCAGAATAAACATACATAATTAATGTAACTATAAACAGACTAGTTCATTATTCACAGTAGTTGTGATAATACTAACAATAATACTGAGTAATAACTACACAAAGAGTGTAGACTTTCCTCTTTAGTTGTTTGGTTCAACATTATTGACGGCTGGTGGAAATAGTCGTCGTGTGGCTTGACGCGAAGTTACAAAAAACAGAAACCAACAGAAACCGATCTAAGACAATTTTGTAAAAGCCACAATTTATTTTAAATGTGAATTTCTAAAGATTTTTATACTCATAAGCAACATTCTGTGGGAATGAATATGAAGCAATATTACATAGTTATTATATCTATCAAATATTAAATAAGTAAAATATATAGAGAATATTGGATCAGCTCGCAGGACAGGTACAGTAATTCAGAGAAAAGTATTTGTTTTCCTGGTTTTATTTCGTTCATGTCTCAGTAAAACATGTCTCATATTTTTGTTTTGTTATACATGTTACACACTTAAACGGCAACTAAATATTTTATCTATAAATTAGAGAATTCTTTCTTATTCTCGAATCCAAAAACAAGAGACAATAGAAAACTTGATTCCGGTACCCATGCAAAAGTTACAAAACTCAAGTCTTCATCTGTGGCTCTTTTAAAACTGGTTCTCTTCTCAGAAAGATATTTTAACTAATTAATAGGTATGCATGTAGAGTCGTGTGAAAAAGTTAGGACATCCTGTGAAAACCTGTGTATTTTGTAACATTTTTGGATATACAGATATTTAATCTCAATTTCAACAATACTGAGAGATTATAGGAATATCGCTAAACAATTAAAACTGAAGAAAAGACTTTTCGAGATCTCCTGTAAATGTATTTCTACAAAAATGCATATTCTAACGGAGGAAAAAGTTAGGCCACCCTACCCCATAATAGCTAGTCTTACCCCCTTTGGCTGAAATAACTACAGTTAGACGCTTCTTGTAGCCATCTACCAGTCTCTGACATCGGTCTGAAGAAAGTTTACCCCACTCCTGAATGCAGAACTCTACCTCCATGCTTCACAGTTGGTATGAGGTTATTTTCCTGAAATGCTGTATTTGGTTTACTCCAGACATGTCCTCTGTTCTGGTGTCTAAATAATTCAATTTTGGACTCACCTGTCCAAAGAACATTATTCCAGAAGTCCTGCTCTTTGTCTACATTCTCTCTGACAAACCTCAGTCTGTCCTTGATGTTTGTCTTAGAGAACAAAGGTTTCCTCCTTGTACACCTCCCATGCAAGTTACACTTGTGCAGTCTCTTTCTGATTATAGAGACATGCACTTTCACATGTTCCGTGATGACATGTTAGGGTGTTTGGAGACCTTTTTTAGCATCTTGCGGTCTGCTCTCGGGGTGAACTTGCTTGGACGACCAGACCTGGGCATGTTGGCAGTTGTTTTGAAAGCCCTCCACTTGTTGACTATTTTCCGGATAGTGGAATCTTTTGGGATCTTTTTAAATCCCTTGCCAGACTCATAAACTGCTACAATTTTCTTTCTAAAGGCCTCAGACAGCTCTTTTGCTCTCACCATGGTACTCACTCTCACTTCAACTGTCAGGAGCATACCAAATTAAATGTCTGAGGCTTAAATAGGGCATTCCTCATTCAAAATACTGAGTAACGATCTTCTAATCATGTGCACATGGTGTGATACACCTGTGTGTGAGTTGAGCCATTTTATGTGGGTATAAATGGGTGGGT
Source organism: Tachypleus tridentatus (assembly GCF_004210375.1). Classification (NCBI taxonomy): domain Eukaryota; kingdom Metazoa; phylum Arthropoda; class Merostomata; order Xiphosura; family Limulidae; genus Tachypleus; species Tachypleus tridentatus. The sequence continues at coordinate 154,575,955 of NC_134832.1, read as the reverse complement.
GTCCTAACTTTTCCTCAGTTAGAATATGCATTTTTGTAGAATGACATTTACAGAAGATCTTGAAAAGTCTTTTTTTCAGTTTTAACTGTTTAGTTATATTCCTATAATCTCTCAGTATTGTTAAAATTGAGACTAAATATCTATATATCCAAAAAATGTTACACAAATACACAGGCTTTCATAGGGTGTCCTAACTTTTTCACATGACTGTATGTATATATAAGTAGTCATTATAAGTATGTACGTAGGCTGTATATATGTGTGGTGCATATATAGTGCAAGTGGGCATTTATGTTGCAGTATTTCAGAGAAAAACGGAGTTTGGTTTGTTCTCAAATTATGTAAGAAAAAACAATTTAAAAATTATTTTTCTTTCGAGATATAGGTTTGATATTTCAAAACACGTTAACTAAGGCTTTAATGAAACATAATGTCTTATAACTGGTAAGATTAATGAGTTTTGTAAGCAAATTAAAAAATAATGTTTTAGTAAACCAACTTATATTCTTAATCAAGTAACTGGAAGCTGTATGTTCTAAGAGAATCGCTGGGTTCCAGTTGATTGGGAACGCTAGAAAAACTAGATTTCATCTTTTGGAGTTTCTTTTATGAAATAGTTATTTCTGTTAACTCCTTTTGCCACAACTATCAGCAATTTTTTATTCAATCACCGAATAGACGGAGAAGTTTCTATGATAAACTCACCGTTTGGGGTTCTGTTAATATAAGTATTTCTCCTGTTTGACGACAGTTCACTTCAGAAGACTGCCGTCTCTTTCACGATTACAATATCTTCAAATTTCATAGTTCATTTATTGGAGAGAAACTTCAAATATTCAGTTAAATAATAGTATTTGAGTTGGTCCTTTGCTGCTAACTTCACCACTATCGAGTGCCAAAAATTAAAGTTTCAAGGTAATGAACATCTCGTGTTAAACGCATTTTAGGTCGGTAACTTTTCAGCAAAATATATCACGGTGACTAGATTGGAATTCAAATTAATCAGCCTCAGTAAGTATGGATTTAGTAGTGTGTTTGTGACTTCACTATCACCTTGATCATCCTGTCACTCAAGATGGATTTACTGGTGTGTATATGACCTTACTGTCACCTTGATCAACCTGCCAGTCAAGATGGATTTACTAGTCTGTATCTGGCCTTACTATCAGCTTGGTGAACCTGTCATTCAAGATGGATTTACTAGTGTGTATCTCACCTTACTATCACCTTGATCAAACTTTCAGTCAAGATAGTGTGTATCTAGAATATATACAATTAACCTGTCGTGGAATGTAGAGTATGACAGACAGAGAGATACTTAGCTATTAGATATATAAATATTTGCTGTGAAAATTGCTGTAAGTTTTAAGAATAGCTCTGAATATGACCTGGACACAACTTGTTCTTGACCTGAACTTCTAGGATCATTTTAAAATATTATATCGATTAAGAACAAATACTTTGATCTTATTTCAAGTATTCGTTTCAAGGATTCGTTTCAGTTGCGTATTTAACAGTACACTTTAAACATTTTCACATGCTATTTACGAACATTTATTGAAATATAAATTTATGGCTAAAGCCGAATTTGTAATTTTGACAGTAGTGATTAAAAATATACAATTGCCTTAACTTTGATAATGTTTTTTCTTCAAATTATTGGCTCCTATATTCTTTTAATGTTTACAGTGTATTTAAAACAATTCTGTTTTAAAAGCGAGTTATCTTATAATGAACAAGGGCGTCTGTTGGACCCAAAGAAATATCTTAATAACCAACACTGGTGTCTTTTAAACCTAATGAGATTAATTTACCTACTAACACAAGCGTTAGTTGAAACCAAGGAAATTTTCTACTAACGAACAAGGGCGTCTGTTGAACCCAACGAAATATTCTGCTTACGAACAAGAGCGCCTGAAAGCTATTAATTGTTTTTACCATAAAATGTTCTTCATAAGGTCATAAAACAAACAAAATACGGTATCGAAATCCGATTTTCAGCGTTATAATAACCCAGAATTACCGTTTAGTCATTTAAGAGTATATTGAATAATATTATTAAAACTGGTCAAGTAATCTACCTTTGTACATATATGCATGTATTCCGTAGATTTTACATTTTGTAAAATAAACTCGTCTAATATATAAAGGCCTGGCATGGCCAGGCGCGTAAGGCGTACGACTCGTAATCCGAGGGTCGCGGGTTCGCGCCAAACATGCTCGCCCTCCCAGCCGTGGGGCGTTATAATGTTACGGTTAATCCCACTATTCGTTGGTAAAAGAGTAGCCCAAGAGTTGGCGGTGGGTGGTGATGACTAGCTGCCTTCCCTCTAGTCTTACACTGCTAAATTAGGGACGGCTAGCACAGATAGCCCTCGAGTAGCTTTGTGCGAAATTCCAAAACAAACAAACAAAACAATGCGGCCCTATGTTCCTAGATGGAATCTAATGGTGATAACTAACTAATATATAAAACATGCAGCTATGAGATTTGAATGTGATTTACATTTTTCTATTACCATAAAACTAACATATTAGCTATTAACATCAAGTATGTTAAACTAATTAATTCACAAACTATAAAAGATTTATTCATGTTGTCACTCTATCGAGAACGCTTTCAAACTCCTGTTTTTGGTAATACTCAACAATATTCATTGTCGCTTAGCAACAAAGCTATCACTGATTGTTCATACACCAATTACGGTGTTTATGTTGAATGTTCAATATCATGCTGGTTTGTTGGAAAGGTTTGTTTTTTACTATTTTTTCATAACTTCGATGATATAATAGCAACATACTTTGATTTTGAAGTTTTATGACATTGAGTTGTTGCCAAAAACAAAACAAAATTTAACAAGTAGTGTTTCACCTAAGCCTTATATTACGTTTTTCTATTAAGCCTAAAGTTTAAATAAAACTGTAAATAGGCCTACTGTTAACATTATATAGTTAGTATTTAAAAGTTTCAAGTGATGAATAAAAGTTAATTAATAAATATTCTTTTTGGTATTCTAACACATGTATTATCTGCTTGGCCTTAAAATATGAATAAAAATAATCGTTTATCATTACTATATGTCCCCAGTTGGTAATTCAGCGGTAATTCTACAGATTTGCAATGCTTAAATCAGGGGCTTGATTCCCTTTGATAGACACAGAAGGTAGCCAGATGTGACTTTGCTACTAGAAAGAAAACACTCACACACTCCATACAAAATAACTTTTATCCTTTGTATAGTCGTAAGAGTTGGATGTATGTGTCGGAATGTTAGCACTATGTTTTTGAATCCGTAACTTAGAATACAGTGAAAAAAACTCAAGTGCTCTATTTAAGTCTCTTATCAGAGTACACACGTACTGTTCACGATAACAATTCATTTTTCCGTGTAGTTTTGCTAGAAATGTGGCGATAAAAGAATTACTTCGAGACTGATGAAAAAATGTGAGGGGTAGGCACACTTTGAACGTGCAAACAAATTCATTTTAGTAAAATACCATAAATTTTGTTAATCTTTCAACAAACGTTTCCCGTCAACTCTTGAAGAGGTTTTATACTAGTTCATCTATAACTTAACAAACTAAAATTATATTAGTGATAAAATAATTCCATAATTTAAGTTAGTGGTACGAATATTTTTTAATATTCCGAAGTACAAACGTCAAATCAACACTCTTACCTTCAGTGCATCTGCTGCTAGACAAGCACTTGTGTTGTTCTTTAAAGAGAAGGCGACCTTTGATGATTTTGGCGGACACAAATTGTTGGAAGATAAAGACCGTCCGTAGTGAACAAGGTTGATGCTGATAACGGTATCGGGGAAACACTCGATTCTCAATTCGTTCCCATCGCATGCGTGGACTTGGAAGGTGCGAAGTGTTCCTGATAATAAGGCTATAAAACAATATAAAGTATAAGCATACAGAAGTCCAACTAGCGTAAAAAGTGCAGTCAGATATCTGTTAAAATGAATTATAAGTCTTAACGAGTTTCAGTATCATTCTTTTTAAGATAGAAAATATTAAACTACAAAAGCTTTGGTTAGATAATGGGTAACAAGAAACTTCAAGGTCTGTAAAGTTGATAACTGTAACCAGATAGTGGATGACAAGATACATCAAGGTATGTAAAGTTGATAACTATAACCAGATAGTGGATGACAAGATACATCGAGGACTGTAAAGTTGATAATAATAATCAGATAGTGGATGACAAGATACATCGAGGACTGTAAAGTTGATAATAATAACCAGATAGTGGATGACAAGATACATCGAGGACTGTAAAGTTGATAATAATAACCAGATAGTGGATGACAAGATACATCAAGGACTGTAAAGTTGATAATAATAACCAGATAGTGGATGACAAGATACATCAAGGACTGTAAAGTTGATAATAATAACCAGATAGTGGATGACAAGATACATCAAGGTATGTAAAGTTGATAATAATAACCAGATAGTGGATGACAAGATACATCGAGGACTGTAAAGTTGATAATAATAACCAGATAGTGGATGACAAGATACATCAAGGACTGTAAAGTTGATAATAATAACCAGATAGTGGATGACAAGATACATCAAGGACTGTAAAGTTGATAATAATAACCAGATAGTGGATGACAAGATACATCAAGGTCTGTAAAGTTGATAATAATAACCAGATAGTGGATGACAAGATACATCAAGGTATGTAAAGTTGATAACTATAACCAGATAGTGGATGACAAGATACATCGAGGACTGTAAAGTTGATAATAATAACCAGATAGTGGATGACAAGATACATCAAGGTATGTAAAGTTGATAACTATAACCAGATAGTGGATGACAAGATACATCGAGGACTGTAAAGTTGATAATAATAACCAGATAGTGGATGACAAGATACATCAAGGTATGTAAAGTTGATAACTATAACCAGATAGTGGATGACAAGATACATCAAGGACTGTAAAGTTGATAATAATAAGCAGATAGTGGATGACAAGATACTTAAAGGTCTTTAAGTTGATAATAATAACCACATAGTGGATGACAAGACACTTAAAGGACTGTAAAGTTGATAACTATAACCAGATAGTGGATGACAAGATACATCAAGGACTGTAAAGTTGATAATAATAACCAGATAGTGGATGACAAGACACTTAAAGGACTGTAAAGTTGGTAATAATAACCAGATAGTGGATGACAAGACACTTAAAGGACTGTAAAGTTGATAATAACCAGATAGTGGATGACAAGATACATCAAGGACTGTAAAGTTGATAACTATAACCAGATAGTGGATGACAAGATACATCAAGGTATGTATAGTTGATAATAATAACCATATAGTGGATGACAAGATACATCAAGGACTGTAAAGTTGATAATAATAACCAGATTGTGGATGACAAGACACTTAAAGGACTGTAAAGGTGATAATAATAACCAGATAGTGGATGACAAGACACTTAAAGGACTGTAAAGTTGATAATAATAACCAGATAGTGGATGACAAGATACATCAAGGACTGTAAAGTTGATAATAATAACCAGATAGTGGATGACAAGATACATCAAGGACTGTAAAGTTGATAATAATAACCAGATAGTGGATGACAAGATACATCAAGGACTGTAAAGTTGATAATAATAACCAGATAGTGGATGACAAGACACTTAAAGGACTGTAAAGTTGGTAACTGTAACCGGATAGTGGATGACAAGATACATCAAGGTATGTATAGTTGATAATAATAACCAGATAGTGGATGACAAGACACTTAAAGGATTGTAAAGTTGATAACTATAACCAGATAGTGGATGACAAGATACATCAAGGTATGTATAGTTGATAATAATAACCAGATAGTGGATGACAAGACACTTAAAGGACTGTAAAGTTGATAATAATAACCAGATAGTGGATGACAAGACACTTAAATGACTGTATAGTTGATAATAATAACCAGATTGTGGATGACAAAACACTTAAAGGACTGTATAGTTGATAATAATAACCAGATAGTTCAACAATGCAGATTTCGAAAATAATGCTTATTTTTTTTCTATCACGTAAGAATTTTTAAAAAACAAATTGGAAGAAAAACCTCTTACATAGGTAAAATTATTATACCATTTACTACAATGAACATTTTTCATTATTACGTTTATTATTACAAAAATTTAAACACTGATGTTAAACAAATAATCATCCTCATTCATCGCGGTTTTATTTTTGAACTTTACATTTTTTAGTCCCAAAACTACGTGTTGTGGTCTTTCTTTTATGCACTGCATCAGGAGTATCTTGTTGCAATGACCAGCAGTAATTATTTATTATGCTGATATTCCGCGTATTCTGATGACTTGATGAAACCTTTCTGTTTGTTTTTCACTGTCAGTACCTAGATATTCAGGGAAATAATCAATACATGAGTGTTAGAAATGAACTTCCAAACTGCTATTACAACTGCTATTATCGAGTATGTTATTGACAATATTTTCGTAGTCTGGGTTCTTGTTGTCTCATAAAAGCTTGTCAATAATATTTTAAAGGCAATCCACACTCCTTTTTCAAATTTCCTCATGATCCTTTCAAACTGTTCAACTTAAGTAATTTCCTATTCTAAGGCCCGTCGAGATCCATTATTTAAGTTCCATGTTTGAAAGAGCTAGGAATTCCCCGCATAGATACTTGAAACAGTCGCCATTTATATCTAAGACCTTTACAAACTGCTTTATCAAACTCATGAGAAATAGAAGTAATAGGACTTTATTTGTGTCAACGAAACTTTCCTGTTCAATATTTTTTCATTCCTGGTTTTAGATTATCTCTTTCTGGCCATTGTTGATTTCCTGCTTTGTTGTCTCATTCACATAAAAAAAAACTTGGAAACTTTGTACACAAAGGACATTTAAGTCTCCTCGAGGTAGCTAAACACGTTCTTTGTATTTGATTTATTAAGAAGTTCGAGGTTTTCGTACATTTTCTTCAAGTATACCATAACAGGAAGAGATGCATATATATTACCATTATGAAGAAGAACACCTTTTAGACTTCTTCTGGAGGAATCAGTGAACAGCAACCACTCACTTGGTTCACAGACTGCAGCTCCAAGCAGTATTGTTTTAATATACCAATTAAACCATCATGAGAAAAGTGTGGTATAAACTCTTTCTTACGATTTCTGTAGTAGTAAAGTGATGTCCATGGAGAAAAAAAGTTCCTACCTTGCAGTGTGGATCCCCAAATCCCTGAAGAATCCTTTGGAAAGTCCAAATTTTTCACCAAATTATTAACTTCACTTTGTGAGAAAAGTTGTGGTTTACCAGACATTTCAGGTTAAAAACAATCTCTCTCATCATTTCTATTGACATCAGATTAAACTGTATCAAAAGTCTCCGGTGATGTAGATACGGGTACATCAGGTCCATGAGCAACAGGTTTTATAGAAGACTGGAGGTTTGGATAAGAAGTTCCTTTTTTATTTTGAATGTTGTATCCTTGCGTGTTACATGAGTAAAAATAATAGCCATCTCCGTGGTTTCTAGGCTGGTCACACCAGACGACTGTAATTCCAATAAAAAACACTTTTTCTTAATTTGTGTCTATTGTCTCAAATCTCTGACACAAACGAGTTAATTTTGTACTATTACTTAAACTGGAGACGCCGAAAAAGTATTGACATAGAAACAAGTAAAGTCTGTACCCTTATTTATAATAGAGACACAGAATGTTTAGGTCTGTTCTCATACTGAAACTGGAGATACAGAGTATTTGTTGTTCTTGACACAAACCAAAGCTGGGAGCCTTTTTCGTTTTTGAAACATTTAAAGGAAAAGGTCTTGATTATGAAAAATGCACTTTTTATTTATTGTAAACGGAGACTTTTTATTGGTGTGTATGTTTTTTGACGAACACTGTGAGGATTATGGTGCTCACTGTATAAAAAGTTACGAAAGTATAAACGTCTTCTTTTATTGCTGATGAATCGGTCTTAAAACGAGTTTTAAAATCTAAACAGTGGATTATTAGCTACAAAACTTAATAGTTTGTTATTAGTATTAATGCATATTAGTTCTTATGTTTCATTCATTATATGATTATTGAAGTATTGGTGAACTGGTTGCATAATCACTTTTAAAATGTAAAGTTAAATAGTGAATTATTCCTTATTTAATAGAATATCATAGTTTGTTTTTACCGGAAAGGCCTACAAGTTTCTGTGTACTATTCATTGCATAATTATTAAACTATTGGCCAACTGGTCTTATAAATACTTTCACAATCTGAAGTTAAATAATGAATGACTGCGTATTTAATATTAATAACATATGAAAGTTTGTTTTTACCTGCAAGTTATTATGTGTCATTCATTATAAAACTGACATCTTTTTTTTTTCCTTTCTCTCAGTATGTGTGTTTTATCTTAGCAGTTTTAAACAATTTTAAAACTCACCCATCCACCTCTCTGTGCGCATCACTACATTTGTAATCCCCCGACAATTATTCCCTCTGGAGAGCTTGTCCTTATTTCGAAAGATGAGCTGAACAAATATAATTATAAGATATCATTGTAATAAAGTGCTCGAATTGCTGTATCCTCGTGTAGTTCGTTCACTTTCCACCAGGAGTTCCATAGCTTCATTAGACTGCTTCACATGGAGCCCAGTCGTGCTAAAACCCACAAATGTACATTAATGATGAGCAGCTGGGTAAATAAAGGATACGTTTACGTTACTTCAGATCTGTGAGGATGGGTAGGGTGGTAATCAAATGGTTTGTTTAACTCTTTCGGTTTGTAGTATCGTAAAGTATACGAGAGTTGTAGAGGAATGTTATGGTACATAGGTGCAAAATGTAATATATTGGTATTATTTTATTTACAAATGTATCGAATATTACAGTTCTACCATTGTGAGGATGAACTATTGAAATACTAGAGAAAGAAAATCAATAGATCAAAATTGAAATCTAATTTCTATATAAACTGGTAGGTATTGAACAAATTTTTGATAATCAATAAATGAATCGATTTTATACATGCCTGATGTTAATGTTTATTCGTGAATTATTACTTGCAATTTACAGATTAATTAATAAATTTTATAGTTTGAAGCATTAAGTATAGAACATTATAACTTTATCTGAAGTACACACATTTATAGTATATCATTATCAAAAGTAAATCACTATTGTTTTAAATATATTTCAGTTTCCAACAATTCCCTCTTAAGAGCATGTTATATTAAAGTCAATTTCATTAGATAGATTGAATGAAGTTAGTTTCATATTTTGCCATTATTTAAAAACATTTTAAACATCAGGCTGAAATACATATTATTATTTTTGGCATCATCTAGGCCAGTAAGGGTCATGGTTATACACAGGATTCGCCGAAACATTATAGAGGCAAGAGCGATCTATTATGACCTGGGCTAGAGTACCAGTAAACCTTATTATTGTTATTACTCTGGTCTAGGATCCATCAAACCTTATTATTATTACCCTGGCCTAGGATCCATCAAACCTTATTATTGTTATTACTCTGGTCTAGGATCCATCAAACCTTATTATTATTACCCTGGCCTAGGATCCATCAAACCTTATTATTGTTATTACTCTGGTCTAGGATCCATCAAACCTTATTATTATTACCCTGGCCTAGGATCCATCAAACCTTATTATTGTTATTACTCTGGTCTAGGATCCATCAAACCTTATTATTATTACCCTGGCCTAGGATCCATCAAACCTTATTATTGTTATTACTCTGGTCTAAGATCCATCAAACCTTATTATTATTACCCTGGCCTAGGATCCATCAAACCTTATTATTGTTATTACTCTGGTCTAGGATCCATCAAACCTTATTATTGTTATTACTCTGGTCTAGGATCCATCAAACCTTATTATTATTATTACTCTGGTCTAGGATCCATCAAACCTTATTATTATTACCCTGGCCTAGGATCCATCAAACCTTATTATTGTTATTACTCTGGTCTAGGATTCATCAAACCTTATTATTATTACCCTGGCCTAGGATCCATCAAACCTTATTATTGTTATTACTCTGGTCTAGGATCCATCAAACCTTATTATTATTACCCTGGCCTAGGATCTATCAAACCTTATTATTGTTATTACTCTGGTCTAGGATTCATCAAACCTTATTATTATTACCTGGCCTAGGATCCATCAAACCTTATTATTGTTATTACTCTGGTCTAGGATCCATCAAACCTTATTATTGTTATTACTCTGGTCTAGGATCCATCAAACCTTATTATTATTATTACTCTGGTCTAGGATCCATCAAACCTTATTATTATTACCCTGGCCTAGGATCCATCAAACCTTATTATTGTTATTACTCTGGTCTAGGATTCATCAAACCTTATTATTATTACCTGGCCTAGGATCCATCAAACCTTATTATTGTTATTACTCTGGTCTAGGATCCATCAAACCTTATTATTATTACCCTGGCCTAGGATCTATCAAACCTTATTATTGTTATTACTCTGGTCTAGGATTCATCAAACCTTATTATTATTACCCTGGCCTAGGATCCATCAAACCTTATTATTGTTATTACTCTGGTCTAGGATCCATCAAACCTTATTATTATTATTACATGGGCCTAGGATCCACCAATTATTATTACCTGGCCTAGGATCTACCATATCTAAAAACTTCATAAGAGTATTATAATTATATTCCAGACACATGAGAAAAACATACTGTCTCCCACCATGCGATTCATAGTGAAACTTCTGTCATTAATATAGCACTGAACTTTATGGTATTAGTGAATTAATCACTATCCATTATATACATTTGCTTACATGAGAATTTCAAATGTCAAGTTAGACTTATTTTAAATCATAAGTATTTATTTTACATAAGTTGAACCATCAAATTAAGTATTTAATTTACATATATAAGTTGGACCATTAAATTAAAAATGTTTATTTTACATATTAAAGTTGGACCACCAAGTCATAAGTGTTTATTTTACGTTTTGTAACGACAAGTAATCTGTAAGAGGAATTGTGTGTGTATAAAAATAAATATATTTATTTCCAAGAAGCAGACAAAAAAGATCATATTGGTCTAGCATGATCCAATAGAGCATGCTTCACTGCAAATTACAGGTACTGTGTTTCAAGCCTTGTTTCACATATCAGAAGGTAATACTAATAAATTTACATGTTTATTAATACTGATATAAACCAGAATGGTAGTGAAACACATGTTAGAAGACAATATAAAAAATACATTAGTTTCTTACAACTGGTATAAACCAGAATGACAATAAAATATGTACTAGAAGGTAATAAGTGTCAATACTTGTTTTCCAGGTAAAAGGTGACGTTACATAGCAGAACTACTAAGTTAATATTTGTATATCTTTGTTTATTGAAACTCTTTAAGTGATTCCACTTATCATACATCAAGTGTAGGTTTCGGGATAAACCAAAATAGCTTCACGTCTAACGACTTCATTCAAACCAACGTTGAATACAAGGACTTAATTATCCAACTGACAGAAATGGATGCAAATCAAAGTTGTGTGTAAGGACTTTATTCCCCAGCTAATAGAAATAAATCCAAATGAACGTTGTGTGTAAGGACTTAATACTCCAGTTAACAGAAACTAAATTGATCCAATTGAACATCGTGTACAAAGACTGAATAACCCAGCCAATATTGCAATGTACAACCCGAAAAATAAGGGTTTCATGATTTGATCATTAGAACAGATAGTGACCAGTATATCTGTAGTATAATGTACGTAAAGACAACCAACTATCACGTGCTTTTGTCACTAGACCAGTTGCTAATCAGTAAATTAATATTATAACGTACACATAAAAAAATCAACAATCACATTAGTTGATCAGATACAGATGTGTAGAATGTACAATAACACAAGATGATCACTACACCACATACTGATTACTAGGCTAATAGTAGTATGTAAAATAATAAAACCAGTATTTACATCGTTTGATCATTACAATAGATAGTGATCAATAGATTAGTAGTTGAATGTATAACAAGACAAACAACAATCATGGTTTGATCACTACAACAGACAGTTATCAGTAGGCTAGTAATATAATGTACAACAAGACAAACAACAATCATATGGTTTGATCACTACAACAGACAGTTGTCAGTAGGCTAGTAATATAATGTTGAACAGACAAACTACAATCATGTGGTTTGATTACTAGAAGACACTCTGTTCAGTAGCCTTGTGGTACACTAGACCCTGAATGCGAAATGTTTGTTTTAGAAATAATGTTGTACAATTAAATAACATGGTTGTGTTGCAAGGTTCACTTGTAGTCACTAAATACTAGAATTATCGAAGTTTATTAGACTGTATGCTGAGTTACAATTTACAAGAATAAGTCTCTTTAAATGTATCAAGTGAACTTTATTATATAGATAGGTTCGTGGTTCAACACTTCAGTAAACTTTTTATGATAATGTTATATTGTTACTGATAAAAACCTGAGAATACCAAAGTGGGATTTATCTCTGTATTCCAAGTGTCCTCATTCCTTCCACTCATCACCAGAAACTATTCATATCTATGTCTTAGCCATCCCTACAGATAACTCTATACTCTTATAACGTCTGTGCATAGTAGTGACCCATTTGTCCATAAGACATTTTCTCATGACAGAAAGCTGATGGAGTGAAAGCTCATACATTACAGTTACACATAAGACTGTGTTGTTAAACTATCGATAACCATTTCTACAACTTTGAATTCACAGTAATAAGCTATTTTTATATAGATAATATATTTTTTCTTAGCTATTGTACTTTCCATTCTATTAAATTCACATTTTCAAGAACGTTAATAAATGTTAAATTAAATCCAATGAAATGCAACTAAAAGAAACAGGAACAGATTAATAATTAAATTACTTACAATAATATAAGTAAATATTTACAATAAGAAATTTTTACTTACAATGTCAACAGTTTATTATATGTATTTATAAGCAAAAGGAAGCTGCGATCATTTATTAAAATGACCATCAAAATGCATATTGAAGATGTCGCTCACTTGGATTAGTGGTTCAACTACAGAAAATGACCCCTACACATAAAAAGTAGTTACGCCCCTTCATTTATTGCACAGTATTTGTAGTTAAGATTTTGGCTAACCAAGGCAATGTTACACCATTAGCAAGGTTTCACCTTCAACATTCTGACCACATTTTTCTATTATGATGACATTTTCTGTTTCCTCCTCTAGTATTCCAATGTCACTGTCGACAAGATAGCTGGCATTATAGTGTCACTTTGCTCAAATGTACAATTATATGTCTTCAGGAATCTTTGACAGTGGAGGAACTAATTTTGAAGACAAGGATGAAAGAGGTGAGGAAGAACCTATAAAAGGCAAATACTGTGGAGTATTAAATGTAACCGAGTAAACTTGTATTAGTAATTTAAACTATATCTTCTTGATGAAGAGAAACCCACTTGAAATAAAAATATATCTCAGAACGGCTGGTATGGAATTTAACACTTTTATTGGTAAGCAGAGAACAACGTTTCGACCTTCCTAGGTCATCTTTAGGTTACCAAAGAAAGGTTTTGCAACTGACCGTTACTGAGCACTTCTCAAGGACGAGAGTATAAACGGGTAGGGGACGTTGCAGTTGGATATTAGGCTATTAATTAGTATAGGTATAAAGGTGTTCCTTTATATTGGTTTAATTTTGGTTTTAGCTGTTGTTTAAGTAGGGATTCTTTGATTTTGCGTTTGTTTATATTTTTCCTTCCTTAGTATCTGGCAGTTTTCTGTGGTTACGTTGTGTTTATTTGACTTGCAGTGTTCAAAAATGTGTGAAGGTATTTTTTGTGTTCTTTGAATCTAGTTTCCATTTTTCTATTTATTTCTCCAGTATAGAATTCATGACAGTTGTTGCATTGTATTTTATAAATAATGTTGGTGTTTGTCAGTGTAGTTTTTATATAGTATAGACCTCAGTTTTGTACCTGATTGTAAAATAAATTTGGTGTTTACTGGAATGTTGTGTTTTGTTACAAGTTTTTTTTCCAAATGTTGGTTATTTTCTCGCTGATGTCGGGAACATGTGATATGCAGCAGTATAAGGTTCTGGAGTTTGTTGAATTTGTATCTTGGAATTTATTGTTGTTTGTTTGTTGTTCGTCTAAGTGTGTGCGTGTAATTTGTTTTAACAGATCCGACCGAAAATTAAGCAATGAAGAAATACATATACTCAACAACGGATTCGACTTTACGGTAACACCTAGAAATATTCCATCCACCGAAATGAAATCCTGCCTGGAAGATCTAGCTAGAAGACTGGTGATCTACTTTACACAGACTGAAAACACCAATAAAACAACGGAAAAGAACCAACAAAAAGAAAACAACTTCGACAACAATTCTAATGACAACCAACAACCTATCTTTCCAGGCAGAACTGAAAACATCTATTTCTCCAAAATACCTCAAAACAGTATCTTAAAGACCTTTTTCTAAACATTTTCACACAAAACCATCAACATAATCTCACAGAAAAGAAAATTAAAAACAACCTCACATGCAAAGATATTAATTCTATAAACAACTTAACACAAAACAACAACATCAAAATTCTAAACGAAGATAAAGGCAATGTTGTAGTTATAATGAACACAAATGAATACATTCCAAAAATAAACAACATTTTATAAATACAAACAAATTTAAACTAATAAACACAAATCCAACAAAAACACATGAAAACCAATTAAACAAAATACTACTGAAAATGAAAAAATCCAACACAATCTCAGAAAACATTTATTCCTACCTGCGAAAGACCGACTCACGCAAACCACAACTATACGGCACCCCCAAACCTCACAAACCCAATTGTCCACTAAGACCCATAATGTTGAGCTACGAAACATTTAAATACAACCTCAGTAAATATATAGCGTGGGGATTTTCTAAATATGTAACAACAGCTGGCTCCATTTTGAAAGATTCTTTTTAACTTTAAATATATTCTTAATCAACTAAATCATAAAGCCTTAACGACCAGTTTTGATGTAATCTCCCTCTTCACAGAAGTCCCAACAACTGAAGCCTGCAAGACAGATTTAAAACTTTATATCCAAGACCCCAACCCATTGATACACATCCCCGGTAATCAATTAGCAACCCTTATAGAATTTACTACCATCAAAACTAACTTTATGTTCAATAACCAAAACTGCCTACAAATAAATGGCCTAAGTATAGGGAATCCCGTGTTAACAGTTTTAGCCAACATTTTTAAGACACAGATTAAATCTGAAGCGATCACTTCAGCCTTACACCCACTACTATACTGATACAGGTATGTTAACATATAATTACTGCAAAACACACAGTTTACTATACTGATGCAGGTATGTTAACATATAATTACTGCAAAACACACAGTTTACTATACTGATGCAGGTATGTTAACATATAATTACTGCAAAACACACAGTTTACTATACTGATGCAGGTATGTTAACATATAATTACTGCAAAACACACAGTTTACTATACTGATGCAGGTATGTTAACACATAATTACTGCAAAACACACAGTTTACTATACTGATGCAGGTATGTTAACACATAATTACTGCAAAACACACAGTTTACTATACTGATGCAGGTATGTTAACACATAATTACTGCAAAACACACAGTTTACTATGCTGATGCAGGTATGTTAACACATAATTACTGCAAAACACACAGTTTACTATGCTGATGCAGGTATGTTAACACATAATTACTGCAAAACACACAGTTTACTATACTGATGCAGGTATGTTAACACATAATTACTGCAAAACACACAGTTTACTATACTGATGCGGGTATGTTAACACATAATTACTGCAAAACACACAGTTTACTATACTGATGCAGGTATGTTAACACATAATTACTGCAAAACACACAGTTTACTATACTGATGCAGGTATGTTAACACATAATTACTGCAAAACACACAGTTTACTATACTGATGCAGGTATGTTAACACATAATTACTGCAAAACACACAGTTTACTATACTGATGCAGGTATGTTAACATATAATTACTGCAAAACACACAGTTTACTATACTGATGCAGGTATGTTAACATATAATTACTGCAAAACACACAGTTTACTATACTGATGCAGGTATGTTAACACATAATTACTGCAAAACACACAGTTTACTATACTGATGCAGGTATGTTAACACATAATTACTGCAAAACACACAGTTTACTATACTGATGCAGGTATGTTAACACATAATTACTGCAAAACACACAGTTTACTATACTGATGCAGGTATGTTAACATATAATTACTGCAAAACACACAGTTTACTTTTCTGATGCAGGTATGTTAACATATAATTACTGCAAAACACACAGTTTACTTTTCTGATGCAGGTATGTTAACACATAATTACTGCAAAACACACAGTTTACTATACTGATGCAGGTATGTTAACACATAGTTACTGCAAAACACACAGTTTACTATACTGATGCAGGTATGTTAACACATAATTACTGCAAAACACACAGTTTACTATACTGATGCAGGTATGTTAACACATAATTACTGCAAAACACACAGTTTACTATACTGATGCAGGTATGTTAACACATAATTACTGCAAAACACACAGTTTACTATACTGATGCAGGTATGTTAACACATAATTACTGCAAAACACACAGTTTACTATGCTGATGCAGGTATGTTAACACATAATTACTGCAAAACACACAGTTTACTATACTGATGCAGGTATGTTAACACATAATTACTGCAAAACACACAGTTTACTATACTGATGCAGGTATGTTAACACATAATTACTGCAAAACACACAGTTTACTATACTGATGCAGGTATGTTAACACATAATTACTGCAAAACACACAGTTTACTATACTGATGCAGGTATGTTAACACATAATTACTGCAAAACACACAGTTTACTATACTGATGCAGGTATGTTAACACATAATTACTGCAAAACACACAGTTTACTATACTGATGCAGGTATGTTAACATATAATTACTGCAAAACACACAGTTTACTATACTGATGCAGGTATGTTAACATATAATTACTGCAAAACACACAGTTTACTATACTGATGCAGGTATGTTAACACATAATTACTGCAAAACACACAGTTTACTATACTGATGCAGGTATGTTAACACATAATTACTGCAAAACACACAGTTTACTATACTGATGCAGGTATGTTAACACATAATTACTGCAAAACACACAGTTTACTATACTGATGCAGGTATGTTAACATATAATTACTGCAAAACACACAGTTTACTTTTCTGATGCAGGTATGTTAACATATAATTACTGCAAAACACACAGTTTACTTTTCTGATGCAGGTATGTTAACACATAATTACTGCAAAACACACAGTTTACTATACTGATGCAGGTATGTTAACACATAGTTACTGCAAAACACACAGTTTACTATACTGATGCAGGTATGTTAACACATAATTACTGCAAAACACACAGTTTACTATACTGATGCAGGTATGTTAACACATAATTACTGCAAAACACACAGTTTACTATACTGATGCAGGTATGTTAACACATAGTTACTGCAAAACACACAGTTTACTATACTGATGCAGGTATGTTAACACATAATTACTGCAAAACACACAGTTTACTATACTGATGCAGGTATGTTAACACATAATTACTGCAAAACACACAGTTTACTATACTGATGCAGGTATGTTAACACATAATTACTGCAAAACACACAGTTTACTATACTGATGCAGGTATGTTAACACATAATTACTGCAAAACACACAGTTTACTATACTGATGCAGGTATGTTAACACATAATTACTGCAAAACACGCAGTTTACTATACTGATGCAGGTATGTTAACACATAATTACTGCAAAACACGCAGTTTACTATACTGATGCAGGTATGTTAACACATAATTACTGCAAAACACACAGTTTACTATACTGATGCAGGTATGTTAACACATAATTACTGCAAAACACACAGTTTACTATACTGATGCAGGTATGTTAACACATAATTACTGCAAAACACACAGTTTACTATACTGATACAGGTATGTTAACACATAATTACTGTAAAACACACAGTTGTTTCAACCATGTTTACTTGATACACTCTAACATTAACTTCACCTGTGAACACGAAAAATTAATCAAATAGCATTTCTTAACCTCAAGATCACAAGAACCGATACACAATTCAAAACAGAAGTCCACAGAAAAAGCACCCATACTGGATTATACATTCCTTGGGACTCAGCACATGAAACAAAACAAAAACTCAACATATTAAGAAACCAAATAAACTCAGCCACAAAACTGATAAAATTAACGATGAAATGAACAAAATATAACAACACTTCATCAACATCAACAAATTTCTTCCAAAAACCCTAGAAAAAAAATTACATGCACACATCTAGACGAACAACAAACAAACAATAATAAATCCCAAGATACAACAACCTATAAAGCCTTACACTGTTGCATACCATATGTTTTCGATATTAGCGGAAAAATAACCAACATTTGGAAAAAAAAAACAACTTATAACAAAACACAACATTCCAGTAAACACCAAATTTATTTTAAAATTAGGTACAAAACTAAAATCCATACTATATAAAAACTATACTGACAAATACAACACCAACATAATTTATAAAATACAATGCAACAACTGTCATGACTTCTACACTGGAGAAACAAGCACAAAATGGAAACCAGATTCAAAGAACAACAAAAAAAAACACCTTCACACGTTTTTAACACTTCAAATCAAACACAACATAACCATAGAAAACATCCAAATACTAAGTAGGGAAACAAATATAAACAAAAGCAAAATTAAACCAATATAAAGCAACATCTTTATACCTATACTAATTACTAACATAACATTCAACTTCAACACCCTCTACAAATCTTTATACCTATACTAATTAATAACATAACATTCAACTTCAACACCCTCTGCAAATCTTTATACCTATACTAATTAATAACATAACATTCAACTTCAACACCCTCTACAAATCTTTATACCTATACTAATTAATAACATAACATTCAACTTCAACACCCTCTACAAATCTTTATACCTATACTAATTAATAACATAACATTCAACTTCAACACCCTCTACAAATCTTTATACCTATACTAATTAATAACATAACATTCAACTTCAACACCCTCTACAAATCTTTATACCTGTACTAATTAATAACATAACATTCAACTTCAACACCCTCTACAAATCTTTATACCTATACTAATTAATAAATATAACATTCAACTTCAACACCTCTACAAATCTTTATACCTATACTAATTAATAACATAACATTCAACTTCAACACCCTCTGCAAATCTTTATACCTATACTAATTAATAACATGACATTCAACTTCAACACCCTCTACAAATCTTTATACCTATACTAATTAATAACATAACATTCAACTTCAACACCTCTACAAATCTTTATACCTATACTAATTACTAACATAACATTCAGCTTCAACACCCTCTACAAATCTTTATACCTATACTAATTACTAACATAACATTCAACTTCAACACCCTCTACAAATCTTTATACCTATACTAATTAATAACATAACATTCAACTTCAACACCCTCTACAAATCTTTATACCTATACTAATTACTAACATAACATTCAACTTCAACACCCTCTACAAATCTTTATACCTATACTAATTAATAACATAACATTCAACTTCAACACTCTCTACAATCTTCTACCCGTTTAAACTCTCGTCCGTGAAACGTGCTCAGTAACGGTTAGTTGTAAACTCTTCCTTTGTTAACCAGGCCTGGCATGGCCTAGCGCGTAAGGCGTGCGACTCGTAATCCGAGGGTCGCGGGTTTGTGCCCGCGTCGCGTTAAATATGCTCGCCCTCCCAGCCGTGGGGGTGTATAATGTGACGGTCAATCCCACTATTCGTTGGTAAAAGAGTATCCCAAGAGTTGGCGGTTGGTGGTGATGACTAGCTGACTTCCCTCTAGTCTTACACTGCTAAATTAGGGACGGCTAGCACAGATAGCCCTCGAGTAGCTTTGTGCGAAATTCCCAAACAAACAAACAAATTCTTTGTTAACCTGAAGATAACCCAGGAAGGTCGAAACGTTGTTCGCTCTTCTATGTAAAATATTTTCTCAACCCAAACGAGCTGTTTCTGCATATACAAACGTATAAAATATATTAGATTTCAGTATCATAAGTCTACTAAAGAGCAATGTAATATCACAACAAAGAAATTACACATAACTATTTTATAAATATAACATATAAAACAATTTATAAACATGACACTAAAAAAGCAGTAAAAGGTTTTAAAAAAACAATAAAATCTTTATCGTTGCTCAAACACAACTGCACTTCGATAACAAATAAATAAGTTTTCAACCAACAGATTAGCTATTGCAGAACACAACAAGAACATTTATTATAATGTTGCTACACACAACTAGTTCGGAACAAAACACAACCAGAAAATTTATACTAATGTTATTAGATACACACATTTCAACACAAATCACAACCAAAACATTTATAATAGATTGACCTGAATCGGAGAAAACATAAGTAGGACATTTATAATAATATTGTTAGACTCACCCATATCAGAGAAAAACACAACGACAGTATTTGTTATAATGTTATTAAAGCAACCCATATCAACACAAAACACCACCAGAAAATTTAAAATAATATTGTTAGACTCACACATATCAGAGAAAAACACAACGACAGTATTTGTTATAATGTTATTAAAGCCACCCATATCAACACAAAACACCACCAGAAAATTTATAATAATATTGTTAGACTCACACATATCAGAGAAAAACACAACCACAATATTTGTTATAATGTTATTAAAGCCACCCATATCAACACAAAACACCACCAGAAAATTTATAATAATATTGTTAGACTCACACATATCAGAGAAAAACACAACGAGAATATTTGTTATAATGTTATTAAAGCCACCCATATCAACACAAAACACCACCAGAAAATTTATAATAATATTGTTAGACTCACACATATCAGAGAAAACAGAACATTCATAATTATGTTGTTAGATCCACCAATTACAGAGAAAAAAAACAAAACAAAACATTTATAATAATGTTGTTATATTCACCAACACCAGAAAAAACACCATTAGGACATTTATAATAATATTGTTAGATTCACCCATATCAGAGAAAAACACAACGAAAATATTTGTTATAATGTTGTTTGATCTACCCATATCAACACAAAACAACACCAGGACACTTACAATAATATGGTTAGATTCACCCATATCAGAGAAAAACACAACTAGAATATTTGTTATAATTTTTTTATCCACCCATATCAAACCAAAACGAATTTATAATAGTATTGTTAGAGCCACTCATATCAACACACAACACCACCAGGACACTTATAATAATGTTGTTAGATTCACCCACATGAGAGAAAACCACGAGAATATTTGTTATAATGTTGTTTGATTCACTCATATGAACACAAAACATCACCAGGACACTTTTAATAATATTGTTAAATTCACCAATATCAGAGTAAAACACAACGAGAATATTTGTTATAATGTTGCTTGATACCCCGATATCAACACAAAACACCACCAAAAATTTTATAATAATATTGTTAGATTTACCAATTTCAGAGTAAAACTCAACGAGAATATTTGTTATAATGTTGTTTGATCCACCCATATCAACACAAAACAACACCAGGAAACTGATAATTATATTGTTAGATTCAGCCATATCAGAGAAAAAAACAACGAGAATATTTGTTATAATGTTGTTAGATCCACCCATATCAACACAAAGCACCAACAGAACACTAATAATAATATTGTTAGACTCACCCATATAACTGAAAAACACAACGAGAATATTTGTTATAATGATATTTGATCCAGATATAGCAACATAAAACACAAGAAAGACATTTATAATAATATGGTTAAATGCATCTATATCAGAGTAAAAAACAATGATAATATTTGTTATGATGTTTTTAAGCCACCCATATCAACAGAAAAAACCACCAGGTTGTAATAACATTGTCAGATTCACCCATATCAGAGAAACACACAACAAGAATATTTGTTACAATGTTGTTAGAGCCACGAATATGTAAACACAAAACACCACCAGATTATAATAATATTGTTAGATTCACACATATCAGAAAAAACACAACAACAAAATTTGTTATAATGTTGTTTGATCGAACCATATCAACACAAAACACCACCTGGACACCTATAATAATATTTTTTGTCTCACCCATATCAAAGAAAAACACAACGAGAATATTTGTTATAATGTTTTTTGATCCACCCATACCAACACAAAAAGAATTTATAATAGTATTGTTAGAGCCACTCATGTCAACACACAACACCACCAGAAAATTTATAATAATATTGTGTGTTTCACCTATATCAGAAAAAAAAACACAACGAGAATATTTGTTATAATGTTATTAAAGCCACTCATATAAACACAAAGAACCAACAGAACAATTATAATAATATTGTTAGACTCACCCATATCACTGAAAAACACAACGAGAATATTTGTTATAATGATGTTTGAACGACACACAGCAACAAAAACACAAGAAAGTCATTTATAATAATAATGTTAGATACACCCATATCGGAATAAAACACAATGAGAATATTTCTTATAATATTATTTAAGCCACCCATATAAACACAAAACACCACCAGGACACTTATAATAATGTTGTTAAATTTACCCACATGAGAGAAAACTACGAGAATATTTGTTATAATGTTGTTTGATTCACTCACATGAACACAAAACACCACCTGGACACCTATAATAATATTTTTTGTCTCACCCATATCAAAGAAAAACACAACGAGAATATTTGTTATAATGTTTTTGATCCACCCATACCAACACAAAAAAAGAATTTATAATAGTATTGTTAGAGCCACTCATGTCAACACACAACACCACCAGAAAATGTATAATAATATTGTGTGTTTCACCTATATCAGAAAAAAAAAACACAACGAGAATATTTGTTATAATGTTATTAAAGCCACTCATATAAACACAAAGAACCAACAGAACAATTATAATAATATTGTTAGACTCACCCATATCACTGAAAAACACAACGAGAATATTTGTTATAATGATGTTTGAACGACACACAGCAACAAAAAACACAAGAAAGTCATTTATAATAATAATGTTAGATTCACCCATATCGGAATAAAACACAATGAGAATATTTCTTATAATATTATTTAAGCCACCCATATAAACACAAAACACCACCAGGACACTTATAATAATGTTGTTAAATTTACCCACATGAGAGAAAACTACGAGAATATTTGTTATAATGTTGTTTGATTCACTCACATGAACACAAAACACCACCTGGACACCTATAATAATATTTTTTGTCTCACCCATATCAAAGAAAAACACAACGAGAATATTTGTTATAATGTTTTTTGATCCACCCATACCAACACAAAAAGAATTTATAATAGTATTGTTAGAGCCACTCATGTCAACACACAACACCACCAGAAAATGTATAATAATATTGTGTGTTTCACCTATATCAGAAAAAAAAAACACAACGAGAATATTTGTTATAATGTTATTAAAGCCACTCATATAAACACAAAGAACCAACAGAACAATTATAATAATATTGTTAGACTCACCCATATCACTGAAAAACACAACGAGAATATTTGTTATAATGATGTTTGAACGACACACAGCAACAAAAAACACAAGAAAGTCATTTATAATAATAATGTTAGATTCACCCATATCGGAATAAAACACAATGAGAATATTTCTTATAATATTATTTAAGCCACCCATATAAACACAAAACACCACCAGGACACTTATAATAATGTTGTTAAATTTACCCACATGAGAGAAAACTACGAGAATATTTGTTATAATGTTGTTTGATTCACTCACATGAACACAAAACACCACCTGGACACCTATAATAATATTTTTTGTCTCACCCATATCAAAGAAAAACACAACGAGAATATTTGTTATAATGTTTTTTGATCCACCCATACCAACACAAAAAGAATTTATAATAGTATTGTTAGAGCCACTCATGTCAACACACAACACCACCAGAAAATTTATAATAATATTGTGTGTTTCACCTATATCAGAAAAAAAAACACAACGAGAATATTTGTTATAATGTTATTAAAGCCACTCATATAAACACAAAGAACCAACAGAACAATTATAATAATATTGTTAGACTCACCCATATCACTGAAAAACACAACGAGAATATTTGTTATAATGATGTTTGAACGACACACAGCAACAAAAAACACAAGAAAGTCATTTATAATAATAATGTTAGATACACCCATATCGGAATAAAACACAATGAGAATATTTCTTATAATATTATTTAAGCCACCCATATAAACACAAAACACCACCAGGACACTTATAATAATGTTGTTAAATTTACCCACATGAGAGAAAACTACGAGAATATTTGTTATAATGTTGTTTGATTCACTCACATGAACACAAAACACCACCTGGACACCTATAATAATATTTTTTGTCTCACCCATATCAAAGAAAAACACAACGAGAATATTTGTTATAATGTTTTTTGATCCACCCATACCAACACAAAAAGAAATTATAATAGTATTGTTAGAGCCACTCATATCAACACAAAACACAAGAAAGACATTTATAATAATATTGTTAAATACATCTATCAACACACTCATATCAACACAAAACACAAGAAAGACATTTTTAATAATATTGTTAAATACATCTATATCAGAAAAAAACACAACGAGAATATTTGTTATAATGTTATTAAAGCCACTCATATAAACACAAAACACTACCAGGTTATAATAATATTGTTAAATTCACCAATATCAGAAAAGAACACAACTAGAGTATTTGTTATAATGTTGTTAGAGCGACGAATATCAACACAAACACAACAATGTTATAATAATATTCCTAGATTAACACATATAAGAGAAAAAATATATAATATTTCTTATAACGTTTTTGATCCACCAATATCAATACAAAACACCACCAGGACATTAATAATAATATTGTTAGATTGACCCATATCAGAGTAAAACACAACGAGAATATTTGTTATAATGTTGCCTGATACCCCGATATCAACACAAAACACCACCAAAAATTTTATAATAATATTGTTAGATTTACCAATTTCAGAGTAAAACTCAACGAGAATATTTGTTATAATGTTGTTTGATCCACCCATATCAACACAAAACAACACCAGGAAACTGATAATTATATTGTTAGATTCAGCCATATCAGAGAAAAAAACAACGAGAATATTTGTTATAATGTTGTTAGATCCACCCATATCAACACAAAGCACCAACAGAACACTAATAATAATATTGTTAGACTCACCCATATAACTGAAAAACACAACGAGAATATTTGTTATAATGATATTTGAGCCAGATATAGCAACATAAAACACAAGAAAGACATTTATAATAATATGGTTAAATGCATCTATATCAGAGTAAAAACAATGATAATATTTGTTATGATGTTTTAAGCCACCCATATCAACAGAAAAACCACCAGGTTGTAATAACATTGTCAGATTCACCCATATCAGAGAAACACACAACAAGAATATTTGTTACAATGTTGTTAGAGCCACGAATATGTAAACACAAAACACCACCAGATTATAATAATATTGTTAGATTCACACATATCAGAAAAAACACAACAACAAAATTTGTTATAATGTTGTTTGATCGAACCATATCAACACAAAACACCACCTGGACACCTATAATAATATTTTTTGTCTCACCCATATCAAAGAAAAACACAACGAGAATATTTGTTATAATGTTTTTTGATCCACCCATACCAACACAAAAAGAATTTATAATAGTATTGTTAGAGCCACTCATGTCAACACACAACACCACCAGAAAATTTATAATAATATTGTGTGTTTCACCTATATCAGAAAAAAAAAACACAACGAGAATATTTGTTATAATGTTATTAAAGCCACTCATATAAACACAAAGAACCAACAGAACAATTATAATAATATTGTTAGACTCACCCATATCACTGAAAAACACAACGAGAATATTTGTTATAATGATGTTTGAACGACACACAGCAACAAAAAACACAAGAAAGTCATTTATAATAATAATGTTAGATACACCCATATCGGAATAAAACACAATGAGAATATTTCTTATAATATTATTTAAGCCACCCATATAAACACAAAACACCACCAGGACACTTATAATAATGTTGTTAAATTTACCCACATGAGAGAAAACTACGAGAATATTTGTTATAATGTTGTTTGATTCACTCACATGAACACAAAACACCACCTGGACACCTATAATAATATTTTTGTCTCACCCATATCAAAGAAAAACACAACGAGAATATTTGTTATAATGTTTTTGATCCACCCATACCAACACAAAAAGAAATTATAATAGTATTGTTAGAGCCACTCATATCAACACAAAACACAAGAAAGACATTTATAATAATATTGTTAAATACATCTATCAACACACTCATATCAACACAAAACACAAGAAAGACATTTTTAATAATATTGTTAAATACATCTATATCAGAAAAAAACACAACGAGAATATTTGTTATAATGTTATTAAAGCCACTCATATAAACACAAAACACTACCAGGTTATAATAATATTGTTAAATTCACCAATATCAGAAAAGAACACAACTAGAGTATTTGTTATAATGTTGTTAGAGCGACGAATATCAACACAAACACAACAATGTTATAATAATATTCCTAGATTAACACATATAAGAGAAAAAAAAATATATAATATTTCTTATAAAGTTTTTGATCCACCAATATCAATACAAAACACCACCAGGACATTATTAATAATATTGTTAGATTGACCCATATCAGAGTAAAACACAACGAGAATATTTGTTATAATGTTGCCTGATACACCGATATCAATACAAAACGCAACAAAAAATTTATAGTAATATTGTTAGATTCACCTATTTCAGGGTAAAACTCAACGAGAATATTTGTTATAATGTTGTTAAATCCACCCATATCAACACAAAGAACCAACAGAACAATTATAATAATATTGTTAGACTCACCCATATCACTGAAAAACACAACGAGAATATTTGTTATAATGATGTTTGAACGACACACAGCAACACAAAACAGAAGAAAGTCATTTATATTAATATTGTTAGATACACCCATATCAGAATAAAACACAATGAGAATATTTGTTATAATGTTATTTAAGCCATCCATATAAACACAAAACACCACCAGGATATAATAACATAATTAGATTCACACATATCAGAGAAAAACAAAACGAGAATCTTTGTTATAATGTTGTTTGATCCACCCATATACAAACACAAAACACCACCAAAAATTTATAATAATATTGTTAGATTCACACATATCAGAGTAAAACTCAACGAGAATATTTTTATAATGTTGTTAGATCCACCCATATCAACACAAAGGAAATTTATAATAGTATTGTTGAGCCACTCTTATCAACTCAAGACACAAAGAAAACATTTATAATAGTATTGTTAGATTTACTCATATCAGAGAAAAACAGAACGAGAATATTTCTTATAATGTTGTTTGATCCACATATATCAATACAAAAGAAATTTATAATAGTATTGTTAGAGCCACTCATATGAACACAAAGCACCACCAGAACATTTATAATAATTTTCTTTGATTCACCCAGGACAGAGAAAAAGTCAACGCGAATATTTGTTATATAGTTGTTTGATCGACACATATCAACAAAAAACACCACCTGGATACTTGTAATAATATTGTTTGACTAACGGATATCAGAGAAAAGCAAACGAGAATATTTGTTAGAATGTTATTTGATCCACCCTTATCAACAGAAAATACAACAGGACATTTATCATAATATGTTTAGATTTACTCATATCAAAGAAAACACAACGTTTATAATGACGTTTGATGCACCCATATCAACACAAAACACTAATAGAAAATAAATAATAATATTATTAGATTCACCCACATCAGAGAAAAACACAACGAGAATATTTGTTATAATGTTGTTAGAGCCACCATTATCAACACAAAACACCACCAAATCATTTATATTAATGTTGTTAGATTCACCTATTTCAGAGAAAAACTTAATGAGAATATTTGTTATTATGTTTTTTGATCCCCGTTTATCAACACAAAACACCCCCTGCACATTTATAATAATATTATGTGATTCACCCATATCAGAGAAAAACACAACGAGAATCTTTGTTACAATGTTGTTTGAACAACCCATATCAACAGAAAACACCAGCAGGACATTTATATTAATACTGATTGACTCACCCATATCAGAGAGAAACACCTCGAGAATATTTGTTATAATATTGTTAGAGCCACTCATATCAACATAAAACACCACAAGAACATTTGTAATAATACTGATATATTCACCCATATCAGACAAAAACACCACAAAGACATTCATAATAATATTGATACATTCACCCATATCAGACAAAAACACAACGAGAATATTTGTTACAATGTGTTATGATCCAACCATATCAACACAAAGGAAATTTATAATAGTATTGTTAGAGCCACTCATATGAACACAAAGCACCTCCTGAATACTTAAAATAATATTGTTTGACTCACCCATATCAGAGAAAAGCAAACAAGAATATTTGTTAGAATGTTATTTGATCCACCCCTATCAACAGAAAATACAACCGGGACATTTATCATAATATTTTTAGATTTATTCATATCAAAGAAAAACACAACGTTTATAATGACGTTTGATGCACCTATATCAACACAAAACACTAATAGAAAATAAATAATAATATTATTAGATTCATCCACATCAGAGAAAAACACAACGAGAATATTTGTTATAATGTTGTTAGAGCCACCATTATCAACACAAAACACCACCAAATCATTTATATTAATGTTGTTAGATTCACCTATTTCAGAGAAAAACTTAATGAGAATATTTGTTATTATGTTTTTTGATCCCCGTTTATCAACACAAAACACCCCCTGCACATTTATAATAATATTGTGTGATTCACCCATATCAGAGAAAAACACAACGAGAATCTTTGTTACAATGTTGTTTGAACAACCCATATCAACAGAAAACACCAGCAGGACATTTATAATAATACTGATTGACTCACCCATATCAGAGAGAAACACCTCGAGAATATTTGTTATAATATTGTTAGAGCCACTCATATCAACATAAAACACCACAAGAACATTTGTAATAATACTGATATATTCACCCATATCAGACAAAAACACCACAAGGACATTCATAATAATATTGATACATTCACCCATATCAGACAAAAACACAACGAGAATATTTGTTACAATGTGTTATGATCCAACCATATCAACACAAAGGAAATTTATAATAGTATTGTTAGAGCCACTCATATGAACACAAAGCACCTCCTGAATACTTAAAATAATATTGTTTGACTCACCCATATCAGAGAAAAGCAAACAAGAATATTTGTTAGAATGTTATTTGATCCACCCTATCAACAGAAAATACAACCGGGACATTTATCATAATATTTTAGATTTATTCATATCAAAGAAAAACACAACGTTTATAATGACGTTTGATGCACCCATATCAACACAAAACACTAATAGAAAATAAATAATAATATTATTAGATTCATCCACATCAGAGAAAAACACAACGAGAATATTTGTTATAATGTTGTTAGAGCCACCATTATCAACACAAAACACCACCAAATCATTTATATTAATGTTGTTAGATTCACCTATTTCAGAGAAAAACTTAATGAGAATATTTGTTATTATGTTTTTTGATCCCCGTTTATCAACACAAAACACCCCCTGCACATTTATAATAATATTGTGTGATTCACCCATATCAGAGAAAAACACAACGAGAATCTTTGTTACAATGTTGTTTGAACAACCCATATCAACAGAAAACACCAGCAGGACATTTATAATAATACTGATTGACTCACCCATATCAGAGAGAAACACCTCGAGAATATTTGTTATAATATTGTTAGAGCCACTCATATCAACATAAAACACCACAAGAACATTTGTAATAATACTGATATATTCACCCATATCAGACAAAAACACCACAAGGACATTCATAATAATATTGATACATTCACCCATATCAGACAAAAACACAACGAGAATATTTGTTACAATGTGTTATGATCCAACCATATCAACACAAAGGAAATTTATAATAGTATTGTTAGAACAACTCATATGAACACAAAGAACCACCAAAACATTTATAATAATATTGTGTGATTCACCCATATCAGAGAAAACACAACGAGAATATTTGTTATAATGTTCTTTGATCCACCAATATCAACAGAAAACATCACCAAGACACTTATAATATATTGTTAGATTCACCCATATGAGAGAAAAAACGAGAATATTTCTTATAATGTTGTTTGATACACCAATATCAACACAAAACACCACCTGGACACTTATAATAATATTGTTAGATTGACCCATATCAGAGTAAAACACAACAAGAATATTTGTTATAATGTTGTTTGATCCAGAATATCAACACAAAACATCACCAAAACGTTTATAATAGTTTTGTTACATCACCCATACCAACACAAAACACCACCAACACATTTATAATTAAGTTTTCAGATTCACCCACAGGAGAAAAAACAGAAAAAGAACATTCATAATTATGTTGTTAGATCCACCAGATAAAGAGAAAAAAACAAAACCAAGCATTTATAATAATGTTGTTAGATTCACCCACACCAGAAAAAACACCATTAGGACATTTATAATAATAATGTTTGACTCACCCATATCAGAGAGAAAGACCTCGAGAATATTTGTTATAGTATTCTTTGAGCCACTCATATCAACACAAAACACCACCTTAACATTTATAATAATATTGTGTGATTCACCCATATCAGAGAAAAACACAACGAGAATCTTTGTTATAATGTTGTTTGTACCACCCATATCAACACAAAACACCAGCAGGACATTTATAATAATACTGTTTGACTCACCCATATCAGAGAGAAACACCTCGAGAATATTTGTTGTAGTATTGTTAAAGCCACTCATATAAAATCAAAACACCACCAAGACATTTATAATAATATTGTGTGATTCACTCATATCAGAGAAAAACACAACGAGAATATTTGTTATAATGTTGTTTGATCCACCCATATCAGCACAAAACACCACAAGGACATTTATAATAATATTGATATATTCACCCATATCAGACAAAAACACAACGACAATATTTGTTACAATGTGTTTTGATCCACCCATATCAACACAAAGGAAATTTATAATAGTATTGTTAGAGCCACTCATATCAACACAAAACACCACCAAAACATTTATAATAATATTGATTCACCCATATCAGAGAAAACACAACCAGAATATTTGTTATAATGTTCTTTGATCCACCAATATCAACAGAAAACATCACCAGGACACTTATAATATATTGTTAGATTCAACCACATGAGAGAAAAACACGAGAATATTTCTTATAATGTTGTTTGATACACCAATATCAACACAAAACACCACCTGGACACTTATTATAATATTGTTAGCTTGACCCATATCAGAGAAAAACATAACAAGAATATTTGTTATAATGTTGTTTGATCCACAATACCAACACAACACACCACCAACACATTTGTAATAATATTGTTAAATTCACCCATATCAGACAAAAACACAAAGAGAATATTTGTTATAATGTTGCTTGATCCACCCATATCAACACGAAAACACACCTAATCATTTATATTAATATTGTTAGATTCACCTCTTTCAAAGAAAAACTCAACGAGAATATTTGTTATTATATTGTTTGATATTCCCTTATTAACACAAAACAACACCAGTAAACTTATTATTATATTGTTTGATATTCCCTTATTAACACAAAACAACACCAGTAAACTTATTATTATATTGTTTGATATTCCCTTATTAACACAAAACAACACCAGTAAACTTATTATTATATTGTTAGATTCACCCTTATCAGAGAAAAACACAGCGAGAACCATAGTTACAATGTGTTTTGATCCACCCATATCAACACAAAAGAAATTTATAATAGTATTGTTGAGCCATTCATATCAACACAAGACACCACCAGAACATTTATAATAATATTGTTAGATTTATTCATGTCAGAGAAAAGCAGAACGAGAATATTTGTTATAATGTTGTTTGATCCAACCATATCAACACAAAACACCAGCAGGACATTTATAATAATATTGTAAGATTCACCCATATCAGAGAAGAACAGAACAACAATATTTATTATAATGTTCTTTGATCCACCCATATCAACACAAAACACCACCAGGACATTTTTAATAATACTTTTAGATTGACTCATATGAAAATAAACACAATGTTTCTTTATGATGTTTAATGCACGCATATCAACACAAAGGAAATTTATAATAGTGTTGTTAGATTTACACATATAAACACAAATCACTAATAGGAAATTTATAATAATATTGTTAGATTCACTCTCATCAGAGAAAAACACAACGAGAATATTTGTTATAATGTTGTTAGAGCCACCGATATCAACACCAAACACCGTTAGGTTATAATAATATTGTTAGATTCATCCATATCAGAGGAAAACACGACGAGAATATTTATTATAATGTTGTTTAATCAACCCTTATTAACACAAAACACCACCAGAACATATATAATAATATATTTAGATTCACCCATATCAGAAAAAAACACAACGAAAATATTTGTTATAATGTTGTTTGATCCACGAATATCAACACAAAGGAAATTTATAATGGTGTTGTTTGATACAATCATATAAGCAAAAAACACCATCAGGACATTTTTAATAGAGTTGTTAGAGCCAACCTTATCAACACAAAACATCACCAGACCGTTTATAATAGTTTTGTTACATCATCCATTCCAACACAAAACACCACCAAAACATTTATAATAAAGTTGTCAGATTCACCCATACCAGAAAAAACAGAACATTCATAATTATGTTGTTAGATCCACCAATTACAGAGAAAAAAACAAAACCAAACATTTATAATAATATTGTTAAATTTACTCATATCAGAGAAAAACAGAACGAGAATATTTGTTATAATGTTTTTTGATCCAACCATATGAACACAAAACACCACCAGGACATTTATAATAATTTTGATAGATTCACTCATATCAGACAAAAACACAACGAGAATATTTGTTATAATGTTGCTTGATCCACCCATATACAAACACAAAACACCACCAAAAATTTATAATAATATTGTTCGATTCACCCTTATAAGAGAAAAACACAACGAGAACATTAGTTAAAATGTGTTATGATCCACCCATATCAACACAAAGGAAATTTATAATAGTATTCTTGAGCCACTCATATCAACACAAGACACCACCAGGACATTTATAATAATATTCTTAGATTTACTCATATGAGAGAAAAAAAGAACGAGAATATTTGTTATAATGTTGTTTGATCCACCCATATCAACACAAAACATAATTCTGGACACATAATAATATTGTTAGATTGACCCATATCAGAATATAACAAATCGAGAATGTTTATTATAATGTTATTTGATCCATCCATACCAACACAAAAAAAATTTATAATAGTGTTCTTAGAGCCACTCATATCAACACAAAACACCACCAGATTATAATTTTATTGTCAGATTCAACCTCATCAGAGAAAAACACAACTGGAATATTTGTTATAATGTTGTTAGAGCCACGCATATAAACACAAAACACAACCAGGTTATAATAATATTGTTAAATTCACCTATATCACAGAAAAACACAAAGAAAATGTTTGTTATAATGTTCTTAGAGCCATCCATATCAACACAAAACACCACCAGGTTATAATAATATTGCTAGATTCACCTATATCTGAGAAAAACACAACAAGAGTATTTGTTATAATGGTGATAGAGCGACGAATATCAACACAAAACACTACAAGATTATAATAATATTCTCAGATTAACCCATATAAGAGATAAAAAACGAGAATATTTCTTATAATGTTCTTTGATCCACCAATATCAACAGAAAACATCACCAGGACACTTATAATTATATTGTTTGACTCACCCATATGAGAGAAAAACACGAG
The DNA here is from genome assembly GCF_004210375.1 of Tachypleus tridentatus. NCBI lineage: Eukaryota > Metazoa > Arthropoda > Merostomata > Xiphosura > Limulidae > Tachypleus > Tachypleus tridentatus. The sequence goes on along the minus strand of NC_134832.1, from coordinate 154,541,354 downwards.
AATATTTGTTATAATGATGTTTTATCCACTCACATCACACAAAACACCAGCATGACTTTTATAATAATATTGTTAAATTCACACATGTCAGGGAAAAACACAACGACAATATTTCTTATAATGTTGTTTGATACACCAATATCAACACAAAATACCACCTGGACACTTATAATAATATTGTTAGATTGACCCATATCAGAGTAAAACACAACAACAATATTTCTTATAATGTTGTTTGATCCACAATATCAACACAAAACACCACCTGGACACTTATAATAATATTGTTATATTCACCAATTTGATAGTAAAACTCAACGAGAATATTTTTTATGATGTTTTTAAGCCATCCATATAAACACAAAACACTACCAGGTTATAATAACATTGTCAAATTCACCCATATGAGAAAAACACACAACAAGAATATTTGTTATAATGTTGTTAGAGCCACGTATATATAAATACAAAACACCTCCAGATTATAATAATTATATTGTTAGATTCAACCATATCAGAGAAAAACACAACGACAATATTTCTTATAATGTTGTTTGATCCACCCATAACAACATAAAACACCACGTGGACACGTATAACTATATTGTTTGATTCAAGAATATCAGAGAATAATACAACAACAATATTTCTTACAATGTTGTTTGATCCACCCATATTAACACAAAAACACACCAAATCATTGATATTAAGATTGTTAGATTCACCTATTTCAAAGAAAAACTCAACGAGAATATTTGTTATTATATTGTTTGATATTCCCTTATCAACACAAAACAACACCAGTAAACTTATTATTATATTGTTAGATTCACTTATATCAGAGAAAAACACAACGAGAACATTAGTTACAACTTGTTTTGATCCACCCATATCATCACGAAGGAAATTTATAATAGTATTGTTGAGCCACTCATATCAACACATAATACCACCATGCCATTTATAATAATATTCTTAGATTCACTCATATGAAAAAAAAACACAATGTTTTTTTTATGATGTTTGATGCACCCATATCAACACAAAAGAAATTTATAATAGTGTTGTTAGATTCAACTATATCAGAGAAAAACACAACGAGAATATTTGTTATAATGTTCTTGATCCACATATATCAACACAAAACAACACCAGGACACTTATAATAATATAATTAGATTCACCCACATGAGAGAAAAAGACAACGAGAATATTTGTTACAATTTTGTTTAATCCACTTACATTAACACAAAACAACACCAGGACACTTATAATAATATTGTTAGATTCACCCACATGAGAGAAATACACAACGAGAATATTTGTTGTTATGTTGTTTGATCCACCCATATCATCACAAAGGAAGTTTATAATAGTGTTGTTGAAGCCACTCGTATGAACACATAGGAAATTTTTAATAGTGTTGTTTGATACACCCGTATCAACACAAAGCACAATCAGGACATTTATAATAGTGTTGTTAAAACCACCCTTATCAACACAAAACATCACCAGGTCATTGTAATAGTTTTGTTACATTACCCATATCAACACAATACACCCCCAAAACATTTGTAAAAATGTTGTTAGATTCACCCATATCAGTACAAAACACAACCAGGATATTTATAATAATTTTGTTAGATTTACCATTATTAACTTAAAACACAACTATGACATTTATAATTATGTTGTTAGATCCATCCACACCAGAAATAATACAACGAGAATATTTATAATTATGTTGTTAGATCAAGCCACTTCAGCACAAAACACAATTAGGACATTTATAATCATGTTTTCAGATCTTCCCAGTCAAGCATAGGTCACCTTCTTGACATTTATAATAATAAAGTTGTTAGAATCACCCAGTGCAGTACAGGACATAACAAAGACATTTATAATAAGGTTAGAATCACGCAGCGCAGTACAGGACATAACAAAGACATTTATAATAATATTTTCAGATCTTCCCAGTCAAGCATAGGACACCTTCTGGACATTTATAATAATAATAAAGTTGTTAGAATCACCCAGTGCAGTACAGGACATAACAAAGATATTTATAATAAGGTTAAAATCACCCAGTTCAGTACAGGACATTAGAAAGACATTTATAATGATGTGTTACTAGATCCATTCAATTCAATAATATTCACCAATGAGAGAATTTTTTTATTATATTAGTTTTCGTTGTTCCTATGTTGTTAGATAAAGAAGTCGTGGATACGAAGTGTCGCAGGAAGACCTTACAGTTTTTAATCTCAAGATAAAGTAGAGAACACGTTTGCAACATTTCCAGTGGAGAGCTTCCAACGTAGATATGATAACGTTATTTTCATTACAAAAAGCTAAGTGACATGTGATGCTTGAGAAACACGTATACATTTATACGTACTGCTATTTGTTCTCACACTTCTATCTTTACTCGCTTCCCGGTTTTTTCTTGCATCATTTGTTTCTTGAAATTTTTAAACTCCTCCTTCTTATAAATGGTTTATTGTCTTTTCTTTCATCGCGTCCATATTTTTATCTCATATATACTCTTAATACTGAACGACTTGGGCTTTACAGCATTCTAATATAGGTTTGTTAAATTCGCTATATGTTTATCAATCTCTATTTTCTGTTAATATATCTTAGTTTATCATCTTCTCTACTTTTAACTCTTTGAACTGGTTTATTTCTCTGTGATTCTCTCCAGAATGAAGAACGTTTAATCTAGGTCTGTTTAAATAAACTTCTAGTATTATCTACTGACATGAGATAAGTCTGTTTAATGAAACTGAAAGCGGCCATGTTGTGAACCATGTACTTTTTCTACGCTGGTCGGGTCTGGCATGGACAGGTGGTTAGAGCGCTCGACTCGTAATCTGACATCGCGGATTCGAATCTCCTTTCAACCCCTAGAGCGTTATAATGTGAGAGTAAATCCCACTATTCGTTGTTAAAAGAGTAACTTATGAGTTGTCAGTGATGACTAGCTTTTGTCTCTCTAGTTTTACACTGTTAAATTAGGGGTAGCTAGCATAGGTATGTATATATATGGTTTAAATGACCCCACCTGAAGTTAATTATCTACAGCCGATAAAACACAATATTACTGTATAAAATATAATGAAGAAAGTAAGGTACTGTTATTTGGTTTTAAATATAAAATTGTGTTCGACACAGAATACACTCAAACTATAGCAACACGCGGTAAATGGTATAACTTAATTCACAGTGTTCGCCTCTGTTTGTAATGGGTAGAATAGAATTTTATGAAATGACGTCACTCACGTGCACTGAGGCAGGTGTAACCGACATAAGGAATATGAAAGAGATAATAGCATTTCCCACTGGCCTCTATGGAAAATTAAAACGAAACGTATTTAGTCTGCGCACTGACTCATTCCGCTCAGCAGGTATCACAAATTCGTCACACACGCCTTCTAGTTTTATTCTTTATTCCAAGCGGGTTCTATTCTGTCAATGACGAATGATATGTATTGATGGTATAGCTTATAACAGTTTTATCTTACTGAGTTGTTTTTCCAAGGTTTAAACCGCCTACAAAACATTAACATTTTAAAGACCACTATGACATACCAGCTTCTTTCAAAACTGACTTCAGTAATGATATATGCTTGTGTTTTAAAACGTCTTAGATTATAATGTTATTTTAAACAGATGATCAGACAACTATGATGTTTATTGATCAAGAAGTGATTTCATTCCAGCAACTTCTTACCACCGTTCTTCTGGAAGGTGATATAATATAATAATAATTATTCATAATGGAAATACAGGATTCAAAAAGATAATTTAACAATATTTGTACACCAAGTACGATACCTTTAACCATGTTTGCAGACAACGTATGACAACTTTAACCATGTTTGTAGACAAAGTATGATAACTTTAACCATGTTTGTACACCAAGTATGATAACTTTAACTATATTCATACACCGAGTATGAGAATTTTAACCATGTTTGTACACCAAGTATGATAACTTTAACTATATTCATACACCGAGTATGAGAACTTTAACCATGTTTGTACACCAAGTATGATAACTTTAACCATGTTTGTAGACCAAGAAGTAAGATAACCGTAACCGTGTTTCTACAAAAGCAAATAAATAACTTTAACTATGTTTGTACACCAATTATAATAACTTCATTCATGTTGGTACAACAATCAAAATAACTTTAACAGTATTTGTAAAACAATTATAATAACTATAACCATGTTTGTACAGCGAATATATAGCTCTATTTCTCACCACTACTGTTGTAAGTTACTTAAGTTGTTTTAATAAAGTGTGACAAACCTTCACAATTAATTATTATCTAGTGGACTAACTGATTATTTGTTTATTTGTTGAATTATTTTATTACATAAAACGTTAATTTCAGCGTGATCTACCCACCACGGGTATCGAAGCCCGATTTGAAGCGTTATAAGCCTTCAGTCTTACCTCTGAGCCACTGGTGGGCAGGGGGGGTATTTAAATATTTGAGAGGAGTTGCAGATGCAGAACAATAAATGTAACTCACGGGGCCACCGAGATGAGTCAACAAGGCTTGGCAACTAATCGAATGTAGGCTACCGCGTTCGTGTTGTTTCATATTTAAATTATGCTGATGAAAATGATGTGTGCAAGATACTGGAATTGTACACACATCTGCGTCGAACCCCAACCCCCCTCATCTACCCCCGCAATTCAAGTTGTTTGAACAGCATGAAAAGGTCTGGCAGGTGGTTTCTGTCATCGGATTACTTTGTCATTTTTCACGACTGTTTTCTCAACGAAACAGAAGATTCTAGCATATGTCTTTCTATAAACAGTTTTGTTAGCTTTCATTTACAACAGGACTCATTCTACGGAACTCCAAACAAAGTAGGAAATACAACAGACTATTGCTAAAAAAGGAACAAAGAATTAAGTTCTTGAAATCTTTACTGGAAAATACACTTTGGTTATATATATGTCATGAACTAAGGAAAGAATCGGTAATACAAACTGTACACTTCCCGGTCTCTGTATTATGCCATTATGAATTCGAGCTTCTAAGGCGCATAGTTAAAAGCAGTTCGTTTATTTGTTTGGAATTAAGCACAAAGCTACACAATGGTATATCTGTATTCTGCCACCAATAATATCGAAACCCGGTTTCTAGCAGACATACAGCTATGTTACTGGGTGGCAGTTTAAAAGTACGTTATTATGAACTGTATTGTTAGATGATTGATTCCTTATACCTGTATAAACGTATGTCTGGCATTAATTAGACCTTGGTAGTGATTATATTTGTTTAATGTTCCACAAAACAGTCAAAACATATGTTTATATTCACTAACACTATTTAGTTCTTAGAAATGACAAAATAATTTAGAACTGACATAGACACGAGTTTTACTTTTTAACAGAAACCTAAGTTGTGAATAGTTAATTTTTAGGCACTTTAGATTAGTTTTGATGCCCAGCATGGCCAGGTGGGTTAAGGCGTTCGACTCGTAATCTGAGGGTCGCGCGTTCGAATCCCAGTCGTACCAAACATACTCGCCCTTTCAGCTGTGGGGGCATTATAATGTTACGGCCAATTCCACTATTCGTTGGTAAAAGAGTAGCCCAAGAGTTGGCGGTGGGTGGTGATGACTAGCTGCCTTCCCTCTAGGGGTACACTGCTAAATTAGGGACGGCTAGCACAGATAGCTCTCGAGTAGCTTCGTGCGAAAGTCAAAAAACAAACAAACAAACAAAACATCAGTTTTAAAATATTCTGAGTTTATAAAACTGAAATTCAAAATTACTTCAATAAATAACTCATATAGAATCTTGGTGTCCTGAAGAGATACTTCGGGACATAACTATTTTCCTGTTCTAACTTACTTATTTTTTGCTAGATGATTCAATATTTCTTTAAACTTTTAAGTTTTATTTTATGTTTTTATTATCAAGTCTAATAATCTACTTTTTAGCTATTACTGAAGTTACCATGTACGAAAAGATAGAAAATGTACCATTATAAATTCAATGTGCGATTTAAAATGTTCGTGAACAACATAAATGACACTGCATTGTTATGACATCATCAGTGGCGTAGGTGATGTTATGAGACTGCCGCCATTTACATTGAGTTTCAGACAATTAGGCCTAGACTGAGTTGGCATATCGCGATATTGGTTTGACCACCTGACATTTGTGATCATCTTGTATAGCGTCAATATTAATTACATTACACCACCAGGTTCACACCATGACAGTTGTTGTTAATATAATTTCATAATATAAACAGCGTCTTAACCACAGCTGTGTGTGTTGTAGTCCAGCTTGTCTGATGAGCCCTGGTATTGTGTTAAAAGTCTTATCGGAACTGTGCATAACAGTTATACTGCGATTGATTATTTAATATACATTATTTTAATTTTTACTCTTATGTTCTTTAAGTGAGTGTTACTTGTCTCAGGGTATTTATTAAAGAAATTTACATTTAAGGCAATTTGATTACTTACTTCGTTAATGACACATCTTTTAAACACACATATAAATTTAAATAAAATCGCTGACCTGTAAGTTCGAGGATCTATTTTTAAACTGAGAACTTCAACATCGCATAAATTGTTATGGCTTGCAGATCTGTTTTCTGTGTGGTTGTTTTTGAATTTCGCGAGGACCTAATTTAGCATGTAAGACTTGGAGAAGGGAGCTAGTCATCATCACCTACTACCAACTCTTGGGCTACTCTTTACCAAATAATAGTGAGATTGATCGTCGCATTATAACGCCTCCAAAGCTAAAAGGGATTCCAACCCGCGACCGTCGTATTAGGAGTCAAGTGCTTTATCCACCTGGCCAAGGCGAGCCAATTACAGATCTTCTTTAAGACATATGATAAAATAACATGTACCAACTGGTTTCATATTGCCATCCTTTAATCTGCTAAACTTGTATTTACACAACTGCAACAAAAACCAACGAATTCCATGACATATACAAGTTCGCAAAGCAATATTGTATCGATTACTTTCGATCACATACAAGCAGTCACACTACATCCACTCATCTGAAAAAGTAGGGGTTTTAGGATAAACCTGATATTTCCAATGGTAAGACGTTTGTGGAACCTAACGTTCAGAAGTCATATGTACTGATGTTCTATAGATGGGATGAAAAATACAAGATGTAGCGTAAAACTATACATCAAATAAACACTTCACTTGTTGGAGGTAAAGACAAACTGACAACTGACCATGAGCTATTGTGTTGTAATGGGCTGAGTTAAATAGTAAAATAAACATTATTGCAGTGAAGAATAAATAAAAGATACTTCAGTTAGAGAAAATAAAACGCGTTTTAAAGTGTATTAAGTCTATAAGAAGTGGTAATATGACAACAATGAACTTACCAGGTCATAACGGCAGAATCTGGATGTGAGGGTCAAACTGTTCCTACTTTGTCTAAAGCTGACCAGTCATGGACCAGAAGTATCTGGAAGTGCTTATCTTATCGCAGGACTTTGAAACAGCAAATAGCTGCTTTGATACGAAAAGTCCTTGATAGGATTTAACCATGTTCCAAACTAGAACGTGTCAAAAGAATTTAACATTTCGGACAATGTAGCACGTCCCATAAGAGCATGAAACGTGTAGAACATTGTTAACTTCGCGGTTTTCAATTCGATACTATATATTTTTTTCACAATTATTAGGCCTATTGCCCTAGGAAACATACAGAACTTGTGGTAAGAGAAATAAAACACCTTTCTTTAGTGGATTGAATTTTGCATTATTTTCAACGAATAATGAAAAATAACACTAGCTCAATGAAAGAAATTATTAGAACAATTAAATCATGTGCACGTTTGATAATTGCGATAATTTACTTAAAGAAAACCTAAGGGTTATCGGAAGGTAAACTTTATTTTAAACATGACTCAAAACGATACAAATTTAAATTTGTAAATGGATCTTCAACCTTTTGTCCACATAACTTGTTACAAAATTCAGCGATTCGAGTGAAAACAAATTTATTGTTAAATAATTTCTAAATGAATTTGATTATTCGTAACCATTAAAACCTGATTATTATTATTTGTATTTGTTGTTCCTTAAGTTAAATATATTTCTTTGATACTGTTAGTAAAATATTTAAACACGTTACTAGAAGAATTCTACTTATACCATATACTAATTTTATTGTTGAAAAGGGAATGGGATACAACATATAGATCCATATAATTGGATTCAAAATGCGTGTCATGGATTTCGAAAATAATGTTAATTTTTTTCTATAACGCCAGGATTTTTTGTTTGTTTGTTTTTTAAATTTCAAGCAAAGCTACAAGAGGGCTATCTGCACTAGCTGTATGTATTTACCAGTGTAAGACTAGAGGTAAGGCAGCTAGTCATCACCACCCACCGCCAACTCTTGGGCTACCCTTTTTACCAAGGAATAGTGGGATTGACCGTAACATTATAACGCCCCCCCCGGTTGAAAGGGCGAGCATGTTTGTTGTGACAAGGGTTCGAACCCGCGATCCATGGATAACGAGTCGAGTGGCTTAACCACCTGGCCATGCCGGGCCAGGATTATTTTTTTACTTATATTAAATCATTATTTCGTTTACACCGAAATCTCTGAAGAATCTATTGGAAAGCTCAAATCTTTCACCAAAATATTAAGTTCACTTCGTGAGAAAAGTTGTCGTTCACCAGACATTTCTCACTCTTTCGGCAGTGAGGACGTTATAATATGAAGGTCAATCCTACTATTCGTTGGTAAAAGAGTCCAAGAGTTGGCGGTGGGTGTTGAAGACTAGTTATCTTCCATCTAGTCTTACACTACTAAATTAGAGATAGCTAGCGCACATAACCCTCGAGTAGCTTTGCGTAAAATTAAAACAAAACAAAACAAACAAACCAGACATTCCAAGTTAAAAACAATCTCTCTCACCATTTCTATTGACATCAGATTAAACTGTATCAAGTGTCTCCAGTGATGTAGGTACAGGTACATCAGGTCCATGAGCAACAGGTTTTATAGCAGACTGGAGGTTTGGATAAGAAGTTCCTTTTTTTATTTTGAATGTTGTATCCTTGCGTGTTACATGAGTAAAAATAATAGCCATCTCCGTGGTTTCTAGGCTGCTCACACCAGACGACTGTAATTCCAATAAAAAACACTTCTTCTTACTTTTAGTCCATTGTGTCAAATCTCTGACACAAATGATGGAAACTTTGTGCGAGACCATGATTTGTTTTGGTCACCAAGTCTTATTTCAACATACGCATTATACACTTATTTGACGAACTCTGTACTACTTTGCCTTTTGTTTCTTTACAAAGAATTTATCATAAGTAGAACAGAATATCTTTGGATCATTTATACGACCTCTTGGTACCGTAGTGACAAGCAAATAATATTGAAAAGGAAAAAAATCAAAATGCAACAATTATTCAAAAATGACACTTCAGGAGGCCTGGTTACTGCTTACACAATAACGGTGTGTTTATGGCGGGTTCTAGTAAAATCCATAATAATTTGACGTCACGATTGGCCTAGAGAAATCTGCAGGCAGTGATTTTCAACATTTCAAGTATAACAAAATGTGACCCAATTTCAGTGAAAATGATTCACTTATGTCAAACTACATATGACAATTGTTAAATATCTGTCATGGTGAAGAAAAATGGATATCATTCTCGGACTGAGCTTAAGAAATTTCTAAAGAGGATATAAAACTTTCAAGACAAAAAAAACTATTGAAAACCATCACAAACCTGTGTTATTTGTGGATACAACTGTTAGAGCTGCCTTTGAGACTCAACAGGGGAAGTTCTTGTTTGTTTATCTCTGAGTAAATATTATTTTATCACAGTTCACTTCTATACGTCAGTTTGTGGCTAAAATATATCCTTGATTATACTGGTTACTTGTTTTTTGATTGAAAGGTTAACTCGTAGTTATTTAATTGTCTTTACTATCCACCAGAATTTTCCCAAATATTTTTGTTTCGGTGAGAACTATAAAAATTTATTTTGCTTACGTTTACCTAATATTTAAAAGTTTCCTCAAACTGCTACTGTTAAGAAGCAGACACATTGTGATGACTAATGATCGAATATAGAACAAACGCGAAACGACAAGAACGCCGGGATGGCTGAATATGGTAGTTTATGGTTTCAATTGTGATACGGGGTTGAGTAGCAGAGGTCTTTGATTCTTATCCGTTTTTCTAAAATGAAAAAAAAAGAAAACATAGAGAGAGAACAAGCGGAATATGATTTAGAAAACATAGAGAGAGAACAAGCGGAATATGATTTAGATGCGAGCTTTACAAAGACGTCTGGTACATACGTCCGTTAATATCCTCCTGTTACAAGGAGTGCCGAGGTTAACCACCGACAGGGGGCGGTGTCTGAAACGTCACAGCCACCGACTAAAATATGTGCATGATTAAATTTCTCTGGCGACTGAAAGATTGTGAGATGGTTATTATGAAATTCCCATCTGGGACTCTTGCGGAAGCCCTCCAAGAGATGAGCTCGAATTTTTTCGCCCCAATGTACTGAGAGAAGCCTAGGAATGTGTCAAGAAGGGGTAGGGAGGATGATAAGAAAAAGCAATAGCGTGATAAAGTTGCAAAGAAAAAACTGGGAGTGGAGAGGCGCATGGGGGGTTGTTAGTTGTCGCCTTCTCTGGCTGTGAGAAAAATCTAAGTAAATGAAAGAAGATTTTTATATTGTACTTACCGATCACAAGATAAGTCCTTCATATCTTATTGCTTCTCTGACCTTTCGCTCTTTTTACAGTTATGTCAGAACGAGAGGAAATCATACAAAGTTTGGTTTAGTTTCCAAACAAAATGTATTTGTGATTCTATGAACAAAACTACATCAGTATTCTCCAATTCGGGTGTAACAAATTATAATAACATTGATTATATAAATACAAGACAACGTATATTTAGTTCAATATCATTTCCTTGAAAACACTTTATTCTACTGTATTGTATTAAGAATGTACTAGAGATTCCAGATAAAAACATCTTCATTACAACCACTACCCAGTGCTACAGGTTCCATATATACACACACCTTCATTACAACCACTATTCAGTGCTACAGGTTCCATATATACACACACCTTCATTACAACCACTATTCAGTGCCACAGGTTCCATATATACACATACCTTCATTACAACCACTATTCAGTGCTACAGGTTCCATATATACACATACCTTCATTACAACCACTATTCAGTGCTACAGGTTCCATATATACACACACCTTCATTACAACCACTATTCAGTGCCACAGGTTCCATATATACACACATCTTCATTACAACCACTACCCAATGCTATAGGTTCCAGATAAAAACACCTTCATTATTTCAACCCCCGTCATGAAGGTTCTGTGATGAAATACAAAACAAACTCCTTGATAATGTTATTAGTGCCCCTAGTGGCACAACGGTAAGTGAAACTATTACATTAAATTGTTTGTTTATTTGTTTTCTTTAATTTCGCACAAAGCTACTCGAGGACTATCTGTGCTAGCCGTCCCTAATTTAGCAGTGTAAGACTAGAGAGAAGGCAGCTAGTCATCACCACCCACCGCCAACTCTTGGGCTATTCTTTTACCAACGAATAGTGGGATTGACGTTCACATTATAAGACCCATACAGCTGAAAGAGCGAGCAAGTTTGGCGCGACGGGGATGCGAACCCGCAACCCTCAGATTACGAGTCGCACGTCTTAACCCACCTGGCCATGCCGGGCCGTATTTAGCTCAAAAAAACAGTTCTAACATGAAATGAAACACAAAGGTATAAATTCTGTTTTCTTACTAAGATAGTACCAAAGATAGAATACTGAATTACGGGAATAAACTTTTTTCTAAGAAGATATGAAGTGTAGTTCACGAACACAGAACACGATTCACAAGTATAAACAAACACGATACATTTCCTTATCGTCCTCTGTTTTAACATATAACTTCAGATCCGTCCATCAAATATTAAGTTAACTTTTTTCTAGTCGGCTTTAAACTTCAATTTATAAAATCAGCGACTTTACGTATAATTTCTTACTCTAAAAGTTAATAGTATTTTAATACCAACTTTTTCAAGCAGTTAAGTCCTCAAATTAATAAAGTAAAATTAAAACGGCTGTAAAATAGTTTATATATGTAAAATCTACCTGTTTACAAAAAGAAATGTGACTATATTAACAACACTAGATAAATAGAAGTGTCATTATACTAACAATACCAGATAAAAAGAAGTGAAACTATACTAACAACATCAGACAAACAGAAATGTGGCTATACTAACAACATCAGACAAACAAAAGTGTGGGTATACTAATAACACAAGATAAACAGAACTGTGGCTCTACTAACAACATCAGTCAAACAGAAGTGTGGGTATACTAATAACACAAGATAAACAGAACTGTGGCTCTACTAACAACATTAGACAAACAGAAGTGTGGGTATACTAACAAAACAAGATAAACAGAAGTGAGGTTATACTAGTAACATCAGATAAACAGGATTGATACTATACTAAGAAAATCAGATAAACAGGATTGATACTATACTAAGAAAATCAGATAATCATAACATGGGCTAAACTAACAATCCAGTTAAATACAAATATGGCTATACTAGCAACACATGATAAACAGAAGTGTGGTTAAACTAAGAACATCTGGTAAACAGAAGTGTAACTATACAAACAACACCAGCTAAACAAAAGTGTGACAATACTAACAACACCAGACAAACAGAAGTGTGGCTATATTAACAAGACCACATAAACAAAAGTGTGGCTATACTAACAACACAAGAGAAACAGAAATGTGACTATAGCAATGACAACAAAAAACGGAGGTGTGACTGTACTAATAACACTACACAAACAGAAGTGTGGCTATACTAACAACATCAGATAAACAGTAATGTAGCTTTTCTTACGACACCACATAAAGAGAAGTTTGGCTATACTAACAACAAGCGTTAAGCAGAAGTGTGGGAATATTAGGAACAAAAGATAAATAGAACTCTGGATATACAAACAACACCAAAAAACAGAAGATGGGCTGTAATAATAATACCAGTTAAACAGAAGTGTGGATGTACTAACAACACCAGATAAACAGAAGTGACGTTATACTAATAACACCAGATAAATAGAAGAGTGACTACACTAACAATATCTGATAAAGAGAAGAGAGGCTATACTAACAATATCAGACAAACAAGGTAATGGCTATACTAACAACACCAGACAAACAGATATGTGGCTATAATAACAAGACCACATAAACAATGTGTGGCTATACTAACAACACCACATAAAAAGAATTGTGACTATACAAACAATACCAGATAAACAGAGGCGTGACTATACTAAAATACCAGATAAACAAAAGTGTGACTATTGTAACAACACTAGATAAACAGAAGTGTGGCTATACTAACAACACCAGACAAAGAGAAGAGTGAATATACTAAAAAACACCAGGCAAACAGAAGTGTGGCAACACTGCCAATCCCAGATAGAAGGTAGTGTGGCTACGCAAACAACACCAGAAAATCAGAAGTGTGGCTGTATTAACAACACAACCTAAACAGAAGTGTTTCTATACTAACAGACTAACAGAAGTGACCCTATAACAAGAATATCATGTAAACAGAAGTGTGACTATACTAACAACAACAGATAACCAGAAGTGTGGTATTATCAACAGTACCAAATAAAGAGAAGTGTGGCTATACTATTAACACCAGATAAACTGAAGTGTGAATATACTAACAACACCAGAGAAACATAAGTGTGGCTTACTATTAACAACAGATAAGCTGAAGTGTGAATATACTAACAACACCAGAGAAACATAAGTGTGGCTTACTATTAACAACAGATAAACTGAAGTGTGAATATACTAACAACACCAGAGAAACATAAGTGTGGCTTTACTATTAACAACAGATAAGCTGAAGTGTGAATATACTAACAACACCAGAGAAACATAAGTGTGGCTTACTATTAACAACAGATAAACTGAAGTGTGAATATACTAACAACACCAGAGAAACATAAGTGTGGCTATATTAAACACACCAGATGAACAGAAGTGTGGATGTTTTAGCAACAACAGACAAACAGAGGTGTGGATATACTAAAAACATCAGGTAATCTAAAATGTAACTATTGTAACAAGGCAGAAATGAACAAAAGAGTGGCTGTACTAAATATACCAGATAAAGAGAAGTGTGAATATACTAATGACGCCACACAAATAGAAGTGATGATATATTAACAACATCAGACAAACAGAAGTGTGGGTATATTAACAACACCAGATAAATATAAGCGTGGCGACACTTACAACACGAGGTAAACTAAAGTGTAGCTATAATAACAACCCAGACAAAGAGAAGTGTGAATGTACTGACAACAGCAAATAAACAGAGTGTAACTATATTAACAATAACAGATAAACAGAAGTGTTATTATACTAACAACACCAAAGAAACATAAGTTTGACAATACCAAAGCACTATATAAAAGAGGTGTGTTTATACTAACAACATCAGTTAAACAGAAGTGTGGCGATACTGACAACACCAAATAGACAGAAGTGTAATTTTACTAAAACACCAGATATACAGAAGTGTGGCTATGCTGACAAGAGCACATAAACAGATGTGTAGCTATACTAAGAACACCATATAAATGAAATTGTGACTATAAAACAATGCCAGATATACAGAAGTTTGGCTATGCTAACAAGAGAACATAAACAGAAGTGCGGCAATACTAAGAACACCAGATTAAAAGAAGAGTGGCTGTGCAAACAACACCAAAAAATCAGAAGTGTGGTTGTATTAACAACACAACATAAACAGAAGTGTTTCTATAGTAACTACACCAGACAAACAGAAGTGACACTATAACAAGAACAAATATAAACAGTAGTGTGACTATTTTAACAACATCAGACAAACAGAAGTGTGGCTGCACTAACAACACCAGATAAACTGAAGAGGGCTATATTAACAATAGCAGCTAAACAGAAATGTGGCTATTATAACAACATGAGATAAACCGAAGTGTGGCTATATTAACATCAACAGACAAAGGTACTTAGTGTAACCATTATTATGTAACCAGTACATCTGTTGTAGTGTGCACTTATAGTGTATTTTTTGTACCAGTATATCTGTGGTAGTGTACACTTAAGGTGTATTTTTTGTACCAGTACATCTGTTGTAGTGTGCACTTAAAGTGTATTTTTTGTACCAGTACATCTGTGGTACTGTACACTAAAGATATATGTTTTATGTACCAGTACATTTGTGGTAGTGTACACTAAAGGTGTATATTTTTATACCAGTACATCTGTAGTCGTGTATATTTAATGTGTATTTTTTGTACCAGTACATCTGTGGTAATGTACACTGAAGGTTTATATTTTATGTACCACTACATCTAAAACATTTCTTACGTTCTCAAAATACCATCGAAGTGAGGTTAATATCCTCAGACCGTACTCACTTCAAACTGAGCCCCACCCCAAAAGCTAGTGGGCCTAAAAATATTCTATATTACAGTAGCGTAGGACGGTTTCTAAACATGCACCGAGTTTGGTTGACACGTGTAGGAAAACGTTGGTAAATCCAGAGTGATTTGTTGTTCTTGTTTTAAACATAATCTAACAACACGGTACGTATTTCACACTGTACCTCTGTGAAACATCGCTGAAAAATGTCCATTGGGTTTTAAACAAATATAACGTTACACAAACATGGACACTCACGACTTGTTTTCATAGAAAATCAACTAAGTGTACATCATAACAACATGTAGTGAGCTCCTAAACATAATAACAACATGTAGTGAGCTCCTAAACATAATAACAACATGTAGTGAGCTCCTAAACATAATAACAACATGTAGTGAGCTCCTACACATAATAACAACATGTAGTGAGCTTCTACACATAATAACAACATGTAGTGAGCTCCTAAACATAATAACAAAATATAGTGAGCTCCTACACATAATAACAACATGTAGTGAGCTCCTAAACATAATAACAACATGTAGTGAGCTCCTAAACATAATAACAACATGTAGTGAGCTCCTACACATAATAACAACATGTAGTGAGCTTCCACACATAATAACAACATGTAGTGAGCTCCTAAACATAATAACAAAATATAGTGAGCTCCTACACATAATAACAACATGTAGTGAGCTCCTAAACATAATAACAACATGTAGTGAGCTCCTAAACATAATAACAACATGTAGTGAGCTTCTAAACATAATAACAACATGTAGTGAGCTCCTAAACATAATAACAACATGTAGTGAGCTCCTACATATAATAACAACATGTAGTGAGCTTCTAAACATAATAACAACATGTAGTGAGCTCCTAAACATAATAACAACATGTAGTGAGCTCCTAAACATAATAACAACATGTAGTGAGCTCCTACACATAATAACAACATGTAGTGAGCTCTAAACATAATAACAACATGTATGTAGTGAGCTCCTACACATAATAACAACATGTAGTGAGCTTCTACACATAATAACAACATGTAGTGAGCTCCTAAACATAATAACAAAATATAGTGAGCTCCTACACATAATAACAACATGTAGTGAGCTCCTAAACATAATAACAACATGTAGTGAGCTCCTAAACATAATAACAACATGTAGTGAGCTCCTAAACATAATAACAACATGTAGTGAGCTTCTAAACATAATAACAACATGTAGTGAGCTCCTACACATAATAACAACATGTAGTGAGCTCCTACACATAATAACAACATGTAGTGAGCTCCTACACATAATAACAACATGTAGTGAGCTCCTACACATAATAACAATATGTATTCAGTTTCTACACAGGGTGACAATATGTAGTCAGTTCCTACACATAATAACAATATGTAGTCAGTTTCTAAACATAATAACAATTTGTAGTCAGTTCCTACACATAATAACAACATGTAGTCAGTTCCTACACAAGGTAACACCGTAATAACTGAAGGAAATGCTATTTCTCAAACATAAACAGACAATATAAAGTTACCCAACATGTGAGAACTGAAGTTAATATTGTGATGTTTATGATTCAAAGTAACGCCTGAATCAGTGAATGCA
Organism: Tachypleus tridentatus; assembly: GCF_004210375.1. Taxonomy (NCBI): domain Eukaryota; kingdom Metazoa; phylum Arthropoda; class Merostomata; order Xiphosura; family Limulidae; genus Tachypleus; species Tachypleus tridentatus. The sequence goes on along the minus strand of NC_134832.1, from coordinate 154,524,156 downwards.
ATCCTGTTTAACAAAACTCACTACAAATAGTTGATGTTATAAGTCAGTAATAATGGCAGATAAAATATGTATTTAATTATTACATATTATCAGTGGTTGGATAATCTCACTGTTCAAAATATTTTCGATCGTAGTTCCAATTATATCTTTGGTAAGCTTAAAAGATTCAATCTTCAGATAACTTGTAAGCAGTGACCCATTCAGTGTTTCTTCGGACTTATTTTAGTTAAGTATTTTTGGTTATAATATCTAAGATACTGATTGTGTTAGTATAGTTCCACTTTGTTTGCACTGTTAGTTAGATTAGTGAGTGTATATTAGTAATTTATGGAGTTATGTGATCCTAGAAATAAACGTTTGTATATCAGTATTTTCTGGAGCAAAATGACCGCAAAGAGAAACGTTTGAGTGTCAGTAACTTATGGAGTGATGTGATTATTTGTATCTTATTTTCATACCCAACATTTCCAAACACGTGGTCTGCTTATGACGAGACTATATTTAACAAAGAAATGAGTAACAGGACATAGAGATACGCAAATATATTTACGTTTCACTTTTAATTTTACAGAGCTTAAAATACGTTAAACGCAAATATACTTGCTGGTTTACAGTAGTGTATTTCAATACACCGAAGTAATGACCTTAGAAACATGACTAAAACCATAAGAGAGGCACCCCGCGCATTTACAGAAAAGTATCTCTATGTCCTATCACTCATTTCATTGTTAAATATAGCCTCGTCATAAGCAGACCACGTGTTTGATATGTTGGGTATGAGATTAAAGATAGAAACAATCACATCAATCCATAAATTACTGATACTTAAACGTTTCTCTCTGCGGTCATATTGCTCCAGAAAATTCTGATATACAGGCATTTATCTCTAAGATCGCAACTCCATAAAGTTCTGATATACAAACGTTTATCTCTGGGATCACATAACTTCATAAAGTTCTGATATACACACGTTTATCTCTAGGATCACATCACTCCATAAAGTTCTGATATACAAAAGTCTATCTCTAGAATCACATCACTCCATAAATTACTGATATACAAACGTTTATCTCTATGATCACATAACTCCATAAAGTTCTGATATACAAACGTTTTCTCTAGAATCACATAACTCCATAAAGTTCTGATATACAAACGTTTTTCTCTAGAATCACATAACTCCATAACTTACTGATATACTAACGTTTCTCTTTAGGACCACATCACTCCATAAAATAATGACGTAAAAACGTTTCTCTATGCATGTTTCACAAAAACCTTCACACGAAGACTTCGACTCAAACCTGAATACAGGGATTAAGGACTTGATTATTTCTTTATTGTTGTTGGATTATGTATAAAGCACCTCAAGAGTTGTCCTCGCTAGCCCTACGTAATATACGAATGATAGACTAGCTATACAAACTAAAAATTTTAGTTCTCCAATTTAAAACAACGGTATATGTTTTATTTAACTGGTATTTATATATATGTGAACGTTAATTTATTAAGAAAACTAAGCAGGCTGTTTAAATGAATCGTAAAGTTTGTTATGACGCCAGGGTATCGACATAATGATGCATAATGCCAAGATGATAGCATGGTTTTGATTTTCTGACTTTATAACCTTGAGTTAAAACAAGGAGTTGGCACGTGTCCAAATGTGACAGGCAACCCATTTTACTGGGATAGAAAAACACGACGTGTTTGTTTCTATAGAAATAAAAGCTAAGAAGCAAACCGATGTCCCAATATTCTATATAATTATGATCATTTTCTGTCGCCTCAGTCAGACTGCAGTGTTGTGACCTACAAAGGAAATGTAGAAAGGACTGGGTGTTAATTTGTATCAATCGAATTAACATCTAGCTATCAACGCAATGATTTTTTTTTTTTTATCTCTGCAAAAACCTAATGACAACGAACATTAGTGTTTGTTTTAAACATCGCTGTAGCCAGGCCTGAATATTTGTTTCTCGTTTGATTTGAGACCTGATGCATTTAGGCCATTTTCTCCCCCGCATTACGAAGGCCACGCCGGTTTAGTTAAGTACATGTTACGAATCCGTAACGAAATGACCTTCAACCTAAAACTACCATAAAAGTTTTAAAACATGTTCGGAAAGAATCATCGACTCTCAGGTTCCAGCGCTGGAGGATGGATCAGAGAATCTTTTCCAACATCCTGCTCAAACTTCTATCAGTTTGTAAAGGAAAGTTAACACCGATGTACATAGAGAAGTTATTTTCTTTAACAAGGGAAAATGTAGACAGTGGCTTCAAAAATCTATGATGATGGTATTAAATAAGTAAATGTTTAGGAATGAAATAACCAATTCTGTCCACAAATGAGCGTTTATTTTGTTTGTTTTCTTATTTCTAACAAAAGCTGTTACAGTTACGTGGTCTTAAGAACTTATAGAAGTGTACTGAATGAAATAACGTTCTAATAAAGAAGAATTACAAAATACATTTCACTCGTTAAGGTCGCTGAAGTAAGAAGAGTATGTCTGGAATTCGATACAATATCGATGTGTCAAAACGTGGAAAAATTAAATAAGGTGTCATAATGAGTTGTACTAGGAACGTTTTAAAATGAAAACTAGGGTTAAGGTAGACAATTCACATGAAATAAAATATACTAGAATTAGAAAATATACCGGTTTTATGGACAACAGATCGAGAATATAATATATAAACAGTAACTGAAATATATTAGACCAGCACAAAAATTGTAATAACAAATACGACACAGTTGTAGTGTAACACAGAAACAGAAATAGATTACACTAGTACGAAAATTGTAATGACAAATACGATACTACTGTAGTGTAATACACTAACAGAAATACTTTACACTGGTACAAAGACTGTAGTACAAACTACGAGGCAACTGTAGTGTGACATTGTTATAAAAAATGTCTTATTGAAGAGTAATGGTAAAAAACGAGTCGTGGCTGTTGGATCAGCGACACGTTAACAACATCACTGTCAGACAGCATGCTGTTGGATCAGTTACACGTTAACAACATCACTGTCAGACAGCATGCTGTTGGATCAATTACACGTTAACAACATCACTGTCAGACAGCATGCTGTTGGATCAGTTACACGTTAACAACATCACTGTCAGACAGCATGCTGTTGGATCAATTACACGTTAACAACATCACTGTCAGACAGCATGCTGTTGGATCAGCGACACGTTAACAACATCACTGTCAGACAGCATGCTGTTGGATCAGTTACACGTTAACAACATCACTGTCAGACAGCATGCTGTTGGATCAGCGACACGTTAACAACATCACTGTCAGACAGCATGCTGTTGGATCAGCGACACGTTAACAACATCACTGTCAGACAGCATGCTGTTGGATCAGCGACACGTTAACAACATCACCGTCAGACAGCATGCTGTTGGATCAGCGACACGTTAACAACATCACTGTCAGACAGCATGCTGTTGGATCAGTTACACGTTAACAACATCACTGTCAGACAGCATGCTGTTGGATCAGTTAACAACATCACTGTCACAGCATGTTAACAGCGACACGTCACATCACTGTCAGACAGCATGCTGTTGGATCAGTTACACGTTAACAACATCACTGTCAGACAGCATGCTGTTGGATCAGTTACACGTTAACAACATCACTGTCAGACAGCATGCTGTTGGATCAGCGACACGTTAACAACATCACTGTCAGACAGCATGCTGTTGGATCAGCGACACGTTAACAACATCACTGTCAGACAGCATGCTGTTGGATCAGCGACACGTTAACAACATCACTGTCAGACAGCATGCTGTTGGATCAGCGACACGTTAACAACATCACTGTCAGACAGCATGCTGTTGGATCAGTTACACGTTAACAACATCACTGTCAGACAGCATGCTGTTGGATCAGCGACACGTTAACAACATCACTGTCAGACAGCATGCTGTTGGATCAGCGACACGTTAACAACATCACTGTCAGACAGCATGCTGTTGGATCAGCGACACGTTAACAACATCACCGTCAGACAGCATGCTGTTGGATCAGCGACACGTTAACAACATCACTGTCAGACAGCATGCTGTTGGATCAGCGACACGTTAACAACATCACTGTCAGACAGTATGCTGTTGGATCAGCGACACGTTAACAACATCACTGTCAGACAGCATGCTGTTGGATCAGCGACACGTTAACAACATCACTGTCAGACAGCATGCTGTTGGATCAGCGACACGTTAACAACATCACTGTCAGACAGCATGCTGTTGGATCAGTTACACGTTAACAACATCACTGTCAGACAGCATGCTGTTGGATCAGCGACACGTTAACAACATCACTGTCAGACAGTATGCTGTTGGATCAGCGACACGTTAACAACATCACTGTCAGACAGCATGCTGTTGGATCAGTTACACGTTAACAACATCACTGTCAGACAGCATGCTGTTGGATCAGTTACACGTTAACAACATCACTGTCAGACAGCATGCTGTTGGATCAGTTACACTTAAACAACATCACTGTCAGACAGCATGCTGTTGGATCAGTTACACGTTAACAACATCACTGTCAGACAGCATGCTGTTGGATCAGTCAGACAGCATATCACGTTAACAACATCACTGTCAGACAGCATGCTGTTGGATCAGTTACACGTTAACAACATCACTGTCAGACAGCATGCTGTTGGATTAGTTACACGTTAACAACATCACTGTCAGACAGCATGCTGTTGGATCAGCGACACGTTAACAACATCACTGTCAGACAGCATGCTGTTGGATCAGTTACACGTTAACAACATCACTGTCAGACAGCATGCTGTTGGATCAGTTACACGTTAACAACATCACTGTCAGACAGCATGCTGTTGGATCAGCGACACGTTAACAACATCACTGTCAGACAGCATGCTGTTGGATCAGTTACACGTTAACAACATCACTGTCAGACAGCATGCTGTTGGATTAGTTACACGTTAACAACATCACTGTCAGACAGCATGCTGTTGGATCAGTTACACTTAAACAACATCACTGTCAGACAGCATGCTGTTGGATCAGTTACACTTAAACAACATCACTGTCAGACAGCATGCTGTTGGATCAGTTACACTTAAACAACATCACTGTCAGACAGCATGCTGTTGGATCAGCGACACGTTAACAACATCACTGTCAGACAGCATGCTATCAGATCAGCTACACTTAAACAACATCACTGTCAGACAGCATGCTGTTGGATCAGTTACACGTTAACAACATCACTGTCAGACAGCATGCTGTCAGATCAGCTACACTTAAACAACATCACCGTCAGACAGCATGCTGTTGGATCAGCGACACGTTAACAACATCACTGTCAGACAGCATGCTGTTGGATCAGTTACACTTAAACAACATCACTGTCAGACAGCATGCTGTTGGATCAGTTACACTTAAACAACATCACTGTCAGACAGCATGCTGTTGGATCAGTTACACTTAAACAACATCACTGTCAGACAGCATGCTGTTGGATCAGTTACACGTTAACAACATCACTGTCAGACAGCATGCTGTTGGATCAGCGACACGTTAACAACATCACTGTCAGACAGCATGCTGTTGGATCAGTTACACTTAAACAACATCACTGTCAGACAGCATGCTGTTGGATCAGTTACACGTAAACAACATCACTGTCAGACAGCATGCTGTTGGATCAGTTACACTTAAACAACATCACTGTCAGACAGCATGCTGTTGGATCAGCTACACTTAAACAACATCACCGTCAGACAGCATGCTGTTGGATCAGCGACACGTTAACAACATCACTGTCAGACAGCATGCTGTCAGATCAGCTACACTTAAACAACATCACTGTCAGACAGTATGCTGTTGGATCAGTTACACATTAACAACATCACTGTCAGACAGCATGCTGTTGGATCAGTTACACGTTAACAACATCACTGTCAGACAGCATGCTGTCAGATCAGCTACACTTAAACAACATCATTGTCAGAGAGCATGCTGTCAGATCAGTTACACGTTAACAACATCACTGTCAGACAGCATGCTGTTGGATCAGTTACACTTAAACAACATCACTGTCAGACAGCATACTGTTGGATCAGTTACACGTTAACATCATCACTGTCAGACAGCATGCTGTTGGATCAGTTACACGTTAACAACATCACTGTCAGACAGCATGCTGTTGGATCAGTTAAACGTTAACAACATCACTGTCAGACAGCATGCTGTTGGATCAGTTACACGTTAACAACATCACTGTCAGACAGCATGCTGTTGGATCAGTTACACGTTAACAACATCACTGTCAGACAGCATGCTGTTGGATCAGTTAAACGTTAACAACATCACTGTCAGACAGCATGCTGTTGGATCAGTTACACGTTAACAACATCACTGTCAGACAGCATGCTGTTGGATCAGCGACACGTTAACAACATCACTGTCAGACAGCATGCTGTCAGATCAGCTACACTTAAACAACATCATTGTCAGACAGCATGCTGTCAGATCAGCTACACTTAAACAACATCATTGTCAGACAGCATGCTGTTGGATCAGCGACACGTTAACAACATCACTGTCAGACAGCATGCTGTTGGATCAGTTACACGTTAACAACATCACTGTCAGACAGCATGCTGTCAGATCAGCTACACTTAAACAACATCATTGTCAGACAGCATGCTGTCAGATCAGTTACACTTAAACAACATCATTGTCAGACAGCATGCTGTCAGATCAGCTACACTTAAACAACATCACTGTCAGACAGCATGCTGTTGGATCAGCGACACGTTAATAACATCACTGTCAGACAGCATGCTGTTGGATCAGCGACACGTTAACAACATCACTGTCAGACAGCATGCTGTTGGATCAGTTACACGTTAACAACATCACTGTCAGACAGCATGCTGTTGGATCAGTTACACGTTAACAACATCACTGTCAGACAGCATGCTGTCAGATCAGCTACACTTAAACAACATCATTGTCAGACAGCATGCTGTCAGATCAGTTACACTTAAACAACATCATTGTCAGACAGCATGCTGTCAGATCAGCTACACTTAAACAACATCACTGTCAGACAGCATGCTGTTGGATCAGCGACACGTTAATAACATCACTGTCAGACAGCATGCTATCAGATCAGCTACACTTAAACAACATCACTGTCAGACAGCATGCTGTTGGATCAGCGACACGTTAACAACATCACTGTCAGACTACCATATGTATAGTAATATGTCAAAATCACTTATATCTATTATATCCAATCTTGAGAAGTCCTTCCGTCCAGTGCCAGGTCTGACCACGTGGGTCACGGCAAACAGATAAATGGTTTATACACTTTTGATATTTTAAAATTAAATAAACAACAACTGTTATGATGTGAACTAGAACAATTTAATGAAGTAAACATTAATCTGTGTTATTAATTAACTTTACCCATTACACAGAAGAAATGAATCAACAACTTTTATACTACTTCTAGATGGAAGGATGTTAGTGTTAAGAGATGATGAGGACTCGACATCCAGAGGTAAAATCCTTCGTTCAATGATGTGTAATTTTTAGGATATGATGTATCACATCTACTTTTCTAAAACATCATGTTAATCCATGTTAGAATTCCGTTTATAGAATTAACTATTGAACTTCAGGCTACAAAGAAGCTTTGAGTTGCGAGCTGGGTGTGGTCTAGTGATTGGCGTGCCCAACTAAGAACGTAAAGTTTCACAGTTCGCATCTTGCTCTTAAAGTAGGTTGAGAGTTGTAGGTAGAGTAACTGCTTCCTCTCTAGTCCATCAGTTCGAAATTTGGGACGAATAGTATTAGTTTTGGTAGCTTAGTGCGAACATCCGATATAAACAAACAGACAAAGAAACTTAATTTACTGCGGGACTTTCAGAAGAAAGAAAATTGGGCAGTACCGTAACCATTTCTTTCCGTATATTTGACATAGTGGTCCGGCGGGTGTGGTGTGGGAAGAAGTATTTAAATAACGTGGCCTTCCCCTCTTTAGGAGTTGTAAAATTAGATATTCAACTACATGGAAACGAACTATATTTTGGGACGAAGCAAAACCGTGCCTCTAGAGCTCGTTCGTTGTATGTTTTAATAAGCACTTTGCAGCTGTATAACATTAGTGGGAACACAGAATCTCTTCTAAATATGTGTTATATATAGTAGGATTGAGTATTTAAAGAATATCACTAGATGCTGGTTACAAACACTTTCTTTTGTTATTAAATCACAAAGGATATCACTAGATGCTAGTTACAAACACTTTTTTTTATTATTAAATCACAAAGGATATCACTAGATGCTGGTTACAAACACTTTCTTTAGTTATTAAATCACAAAGGATATCACTAGATGCTGGTTACAAACACTTTCTTTAGTTATTAAATCACAAAGGATATCACTAGATGCTGGTAACAAACACTTTCTTTAGTTATTAAATCACAAAGGATATCACTAGATGCTGGTTACAAACACTTTCTTTAGTTATTAAATCACAAAGGATATCACTAGATGCTGGTTACAAACACTTTTTTTTATTATTAAATCACAAAGGATATCACTAGATGCTGGTTACAAACACTTTCTTTTGTTATTAAATAACAAAAGATATCAGTAGATGCTGGTTACAAACACTTTCTTTTGTTATTAAATAACAAAGGATATCACTAGATGCTGGTTACAAACACTTTCTTTGTTATTAAATAACAAAGGATATCACTAGTTGCTGGTTACAAACACTTTCTTTAGTTATTAAATCACAAAGGATATCACTAGATGCTGGTTACAAACACTTTCTTTAGTTATTAAATCACAAAGGATATCACTAGATGCTGGTTACAAACACTCTTTTTTATTATTAAATCACAAAGGATATCACTAGATGCTGGTTACAAACACTTTCTTTTGTTATTAAATAACAAAGGATATCACTAGATGCTGGTTACAAACACTTTCTTTTGTTATTAAATAACAAAGGATATCACTAGATGCTGTTTACAAACACTTTCTTTTGTTATTAAATAACAAAGGATATCACTAGATGCTAGTTACAAACCATTCTTCGCGCAACGTAATAATTGGCATATTTAACTGATTATGTATTTGTTGAAACCAAATGTCTGTAACTCTGTTCTCATGATGTTTTGTACCTCCTCTTACGCATGTCTCTTAAAACAAAGCAGCCAATGTACCCTTTCGGACAGTTTTCAGTTGTAAAAAAAAATAATGTAATCGCGCCAGGGAAGTGTTGATGATTAATTTTAACATAGTGAGAAACTTGCTGTGCCTTTTTACTTAAACAAAACTTACTAGATTCTGTAAAACCTTAGTAAACAGATCTATGTATTCTGTATTAGTAAACAGATCTGTGTATTCTGTTTTAATAAACAAATCTATGTATCCTGTTTTAGTGAACAGATTTGTGTATTCCGTTTTACTAAACAGATCTGTGTAATCTGTTTTAGTAAATAGATCTGTGTATTATTTTTTATTAAACAGATTTGTGTATTCTGTTTTAGTAAATAGATCTGTGTATTATCTTTTATTAAACAGATTTGTGTATTCTGTTTTAGTAGACAGATTTGTGTATTCTGTATCAGTAAACAGCTCTGTGTACTCTGTTTTAGTAAACAGATCTATGTATTCTGTTTTCACACGAACTGTTTCAGGATCAGCAAAAGGCTAACATTCTGGATCATGAAATGTTATTTACTTGTTTGTTCTAGAACAAACCGAAACTGGGCTGACTGCTGTGTCCATCGTATTTCAATGCTATAAATATTGAAGTTCACATGTGTCGCGGATACTCTGAACAGATGTTGGAAAGTCGATTAAAAAATAACATCGGAAAAGTTTCGTGGAAAGTACATCATAGAATGATGGTATTAAAGTACATCACAGAATGATGGTATTAAAGTACATCATAGAATGATGGTATTAAAGTACATCACAGAATGATGGTATTAAAGTACATCATAGAATGATGATATTAAAGTACATCACAGAATGATGGTATTAAAGTACATCACAGAATGATGGTATTAAAGTACATCATAGAATGATGATATTAAAGTACATCACAGAATGATGGTATTAAAGTACATCACAGAATGATGATATTAAAGTACATCACAGAATGATGGTATTAAAGTACATCACAGAATGATGGTATTAAAGTACATCATAGAATGATGGTATTAAAGAAGTGAAAACGCTAATATTTAAAACAATCTAGAAGTAAGTGCAGTTAAACACAAGTTAACTAAAACAATAACGTATAGAAATATAAGAGATCTCTTCACAATACAGTGTACAATAAATTAAACATGATTACGTCAATACATCTGACACGAACAGAGGCGGCGGTATAGGATGACTGAAGCCACTGCAAAATGTGCCTTAACGTCTGAGTTCTAGCACCCAAAGAAAAGTTAGTTTTTGTAGCACTTCTGACAGTAGTGTGTGACCATTAGGCACAGAGTGTGTCCCCCTGAATTTGTTTTTTTTTTTTTAGCCTACTTTAACCTCCTCACTAGGAAGAGGCTGTCGTCGCCCCTGGATACGAAGAAAGTGACTGTGATTAAAAATAAAAATAGTATAAAAATTGTACGAAGTAATATATACTACAAGATAAGTTTGATAGAAAAACTACTTACGCAGATTATCTGCGGTCAGCATTTCCAACACGTTGGTCAAGATCAAAATCCAAAACACCAGATAAAATTTTATGTGGCTTCCTGTCCTTGTCATACTTTGAACTTGAAGAACCAAAGTTAGTAAAACGTAATCACTTATTGCGTAAAAGATCTTTATTAGTTAAGAATATAATAAGTTTCTTCCACTGTTTAATTGTTCCGTTTAAACGTGAGATCCACGTGAATCGTTACGACAGATGAGGCACGGTCTTCTACTATACATGGTCCGTTTGCTGTCACTTACATTTTACATCGAATGATGTTTTCCCACTGCACATTCAAAGCCACCGGTAACAGCTGTTTCTCCTAGCTAAAAACACGTTGAGAAACTGAATACTCCACTAGGTTTATTTACAGTTTTTCCCGCATGAGTGCGCTGTTAAATTTGCCCAGAGGCCCCTGAAGGTAATTATTTCTTGTACTAAGTGAGTCATAATACACTAAAATGAAAACTGGCTTGATGTGAGGGCGAGTTGCTAGTTTATAACTAAATCTCTGATTATATACACGTAAATGTGGTGTAATGAGATTTCACGGTAATTAAAGTATTAAATAAACTATCTTGACGTATTTTCGAGCACTTCGAAGCTCGAAAATATTTAGATAAACTACATCCATAATTATCATTTGTTTTTTCAATGTAAAACTTAAATACGGAAACTATATATCCATATTAACTTCGGAGGATTGATTCGTTTTGAATTTCATGCAAAAATCACGTCAGGGTTATCTGCGCTAGCCTTCCTAATTTTGCGATCTAAGACTAGAGGAGAGCAGCTAGTCATCACCACCCACCGCCAACTCTTAGGCTACTCTTTTACCAACGAGTAGTGGGATCAACCGTACCATTACAACGCCCCCTCGACTGAAAGGGCGAACATGTTTGGTACGACCAGTATTCGAACCCGCGACCCTCGGTTTACGAGTAGAACACCTTAACACACTTGGCCATGGTGGGCCAGTTACATTAGAAATATGTATCTTAACAGTTTAGGAAATCAATTAGCGAAAATTATATATACAGAACAGTAAAATACAGTATACATCTAATAACCTACTGGCTAATAATATTTCGTTTGATACAGTTTCTAAGGGATCATAACAAAAGAAATATAAAATTGTTTCAAGTACTTCACCAGATCTGTCATGTCTCATGATAATAACTAAAAAATAAAATAGTGCAAAATATATATTATTCGTTTTCAGCAGGTTTGAGCTATTAGTGTACTATTTTCATTTAATTTTAAGAATATTTAAGAATATCGGATGTACGATAGACTTTACTAAATTATACATTTCTAGCTCGGATCTGTTGGAAATGGTTAAAAAGTATTTTCCAATTTTTGGTTATTATATCTGTATATGAGAGATAGCAAGTCTGGCGATATAACTTGGAACAATTTTAAATTCTCAATTTAGATTTATATTTTACTGTTATCCTCTCCCTCTATATAAGTGTCACTAACTGGTTTCCTAAGTTGTTAACATATACATTTACAATATAAACTAATGTAAAAAAATTATGTTGGACGTGAGCGCTCTGAGTGGTGTGTGAAAGTGTTTTAAATATTTCCATAGGGATCGAGGGTGATTACAGTGAAAGGGGGAATGACACCTAGCACTAATCTTCTCAAAAAATGCTCATCGTCCGAGTGAAGGGTTTATTTGTCAATAATTATATATAAATACATATTCTGATAGTGCTTAGATTGTATGCGAGCAGTCTGTTTTTACAGATTGGAACAATGGTTCATTAAACTTGATGTAAAACGATAGCATTGAGTACACATGCATATTTAGTTACCTTGCCTCGTAGGGTTAACTGTTCTCGATTCCTTTCTTATGCTTGTTAATAGTTAATACCCTCTAAGTATCTGTTTCAAAATGTATCTGTTTATGACAGTAAATAAATGTAACATGACAGCTATTGTAAGGTATGATGTCAATATAATTTCTCTTTTATTTTGCTTTCGTACGAAGTGTGGAAAATGTTTTAGGCGATAAAAGTATTTGCCACCTATATTTTGGTTTCGCTTGCATGCCACGTTAGATGGCGAAACAGTTTGAAAATCAGTTACATCTTTTGCAGCTTTCTTTAACTTCGACTTTTAAATCAATGGTTGTTTCGTTACGTATTTTTTGTACATCGCCTGCTGACCACTTCTACCAACTTGAATGGACAACTTTCGGTTTAAAATAAATTAAGTTTTCTTAGTAATATTTTATTTCACTACTAGCGAACTGTTTAATATTCTTTTATATTTCGGGGTTTGTCCATGGCTTCGTCTCAGGTCTTGGTGAACAAGTCTATCTCTTTCTTTTTTGAACTTGAATCCTAACGTTTCATTTTATTTCACAAAGTTCCTGACTTTCGCCGTGATGATTTGATTTTACTTTTGGCAATTTTTACTGTCTTGTTTTGCGATGTTTTTGGTCATTTTGTACTCATATTGAAGTAAAATATGTAGCCTATAAAAATCAAGTTTCTACAAAATTCCTGTAAATTTGTATGTAACAAAATCCGTATGAAGGATTTGTGAGTCCTTCAGTCACTGAATAATTGAGTTAATATCGTACATTTAGTTTCTTCAGCAGAAAAGTCACTTTTATTCTAAAATATCACATTGATTATTCACTCGGGTGACTTACTTTGAAACTCTGCAATAAACTTTACCACAATTTTAGAATTTTTGTTAAAAATGAATTTCGTAGATAATAGTAAATGTACAAGGCTAATAAGGAATAATATTACAAAGGAAGAAGTACATTTCTGTATTACGAAAGCGATTTAAGAACATTTTCAATTTTGGTGCGATATAAAGATGCTATTAACTTATTTATTTAAAAAATGGACACGTGCACAAGATACGCTTTTGATAACAGACCAAACTGTAAGGAAACAATACCAGAAATCTCCTCTTACGATGATGATAAATAGTGCGAAGCCTCATCCAAAACGAACTTACACTGTGGGAGGAGTCGTATAGACAGACGGACTTTAAAACCTTATGTATATATATATATATAGATTTTGTTATAGGTCTGTTTATATATGTACACCACATTTCTCTTTCTTATCAATGCATACACTGAGATTAGTTTAAAATAAGTACTTTTTGGAATGACAATAAAAGAAGACACTTATAAGTCGTTTAGTCATCGTTTAGAGATAGACATATGTAATATAAAATGTGAATATCATAAAATACATATTGGATGACACAAAATTGGTTTGTTTATTCATCAATTAAAAAATCTGAACGTAAGAGGTATTTGTTTTTTATTCATTTGTAATTAATCCATAAACATTTTAAATTCTAACCGTGAAATCCGCGTAAGAATATAAAAATACACAACAGTTTAGCACTGCAGCGTTTCAGTTTTAAGAAGTGGTTTGTGTTTTAGATCAAATAAACAAATAATAATGTAGAGTAGGCAAACAGCATTCTGCTTTGTTCTAATGACGCCTTCTAGTGTACGTGTTCAATACCTTACTTGAGGTTGGTCGTTCGAAGTGATTCGAAACCTAGAATGTTGTTGATCTTGGTGGGATTTTTTGTTTTCTCATATTAGTTACGTGCTTTTGCTACGCGATCCCCATGGCGACTAAAACGGAGAAACAAATTGGACCCATATTCTGCAACTCAATTTATCATCCAAAGCCACTAGTTGTTAGGGTTGTGCTGATGGGAAACATTTTAAAAGTCAAACTGTTCTAACGTCTATTGGAAAACAAGAATTATAGGTTAACGTTCAAAAGCGTGACCGACTTCGCCACAAAACCAAGCCTACAAGTTTTGTCTTAGAAGCGTAACTATTCAGTTTAGCACGTATGAAGAGATAATGAGAGGTATTATAATGAAGCTAGGAAACGTGAACAATAGAAGATACCACGGTGTGTAAACTAATTACAAACCGTAACTTGTTTAACTCGCGCACGAATATTTATGTTTTATTTATATTTTCTTCATTATCGTGATATAAAAGCTGGTTGTTAAACATCAGGGGCTTTCAGTTTTAACATGTTAATACTAGCGATAGAGAAAGCAAAAAGTGATAGAACATTAAAAATCAAAGTAATTTATTAGTAAATGACATTTTTATTAGATAATACTATATTTGTAGTGTATATGATTTTGACTAATGTAAAAGCCCATCAAACATGACTGGAAAAGATTAACAAATATTATAGAATTTAACTGAAATGAATTTTTCTGTACCTTCAAAATGCGTGTAACCCTCATTTATATTATTAGTCTCGAAGTAATTCTCTCATCACCCCATTTTTAGTAAAAACTACGCAGAAAAACATGAATCGTTATCGTTAACAGAAGTACGTGGTTACTCTGACAAAAAAGGCGAAATAGTGCGCATAGATCTATCTTTTCCTGTACTCTAAACCAGAGATTAGAAGTATTGCGAACATTCCAACACAAACTTTAACTCTTTCACCTGTACAAAGGACAAAAGATATTTAGTGGTAATAAACGCTTAGATTTTTGTGTTTTAAGTCCAAGTAGACAATATGTGATAAAATACCAAAATATTCTTTTATTAATTAACATTTATTCTCCAGTGAAACTTTTCAAACACAACCTCTATACCGTTTATAAGCTTCGCAGTGGCACAGTGGTATGTCTGGGGACTTACGACACTGAAATCCGGGTTTCGATACCAGTAGAAGGCAGAGCAGAGATAGTCCATTATGTTGCTTTGTGCTTAATTTTGAAACAATCAATAATGTTAATAATAATAGACATTTTTCTGGTATATTTTGCCACACATACGTAACGCAAGGCTTAGTTGAAACACAACTTGGTAAATTTCATTTCGCTTTTGACTATAATTCAGTGTCATAAAGCTTCTGAATTAAACTGTTTTGTTGATATGTTACAAAGCTTATTAAAATAAACCATTAAAACAAATCAATATAAATATTAATCATTGAATACACACACAATAGATGGCCATGAACAATCAGGTGATTATTCTATTGCAATGCGACTACGTACATTGTTGAGCATTATCAAAAATGGAGTGACAGAGTGGAAAAGAGAATAACCATTTTATAATTAGAGTGGTATTTAGAGTTCAGTATTCATTTAGAGTAACACCAAGTTACTGAAACAAAACAATTAAAACTAAGAATATTAAATAAATATATTTGTGGACTTGTTAAGCTAACGACTTAAGTTTTGTGAATTTCATTCAAATGTTCAACATGTCTCAATTTCAAAATTAGGGACGAATACAGAGGTTGTAGTTTATAACTCAGTTATTCAGTGTTTTAAACTGGATATTATTTAAATACGCGTTATGTTAAAAATGGTAATTCCAAGAAACATCGAGATAAAAGTTTATAAATACGAGCAGTTTCTGAATAAGAAGTCAGTGAAGTATTTATAGGGTAACTCGGTTTTCAAACCGAAATAGCCAGGCCCTTTACTCTTGTTGCGAAAGGTTATTAAAAACTTGAATTTAACCTTCGTTTAATGTACGTTCAACTTATTGAACTTTTCCATATATATTAACATTGTTTATAAAATGATTTGAACTGCTTTTTTTTTTTTTATAATAGCAAGTCGAGTAGGCCTAATATGATACATTCCTGGTTCGACGTGTATGATGTATTTCTAGTTTATTAAACAGGTACAAAGTAGTAAAGAGATGAATGTGTATGTAAAGTGTAGTTACATCCTGTTGATGTTAAGGATATTAAAGAGAACAACAAGAAGATTGAATTTATTTTGTTTTCTATTAGTGGATATAAAGATAAAAAACTTTTAGTGGGAATTTGTTACAGATTATCAAATGAAATTATTGAGAAACTTTACAGTGAGACTAAGATTTCAGATGTTAATGAAGTCATAATTATGGGTGATTTTAATGTCAGACATACTAGAAAATGCTTAAAGTCAAACCATAAGGGAGAAAGATTTCTGGAAACTGTTCAAAGTGGATTTCTCCACCTGTTGGTCAAGGAACCTACTAAAAATAATACTATTTTATATTTTAGTTAACTTCAAATATAAAAGTAGTTGAAAGTGATCATTGCTGTATTAGGTTTGATGTTTTTCTGCAGAGGGAAATCAGGAGTAATGCTATTTGATTCCAAAAAGCAAATTTTGAAAGGATACAAGAATTATCTGTTGTGAATTGGGCAGCCAAGTTATTTGAAGACAGACTGAATATCACATTATCTGTTGTGAATCGGGCAGCCAAGTTATCTGAAGACAGACTGAATATCACATTACCTGTTGTGAATTGAGCAGCCAAGTTATCTGAAGACAGACTGAATATCACATTATCTGTTGTGAATTGGGCAGCCAAGTTATCTGAAGACAGACTGAATATCACATTATCTGTTGTGAATTGGACAGCCAAGTTATTTGAAGACAGACTGAATATCACATTATCTGTTGTGAATTGGGCAGCCAAGTTATCTGAAGACAGACATATCACATTATCTGTTGTGAATTGGGCAGCCAAGTTATCTGAAGACAGACTTAATATCACATTATCTGTTGTGAATGGGGCAGCCAAGTTATCTGAAGACAGACTGAATATCACATTACCTGTTGTGAATTGGGCAGCCAAGTTATCTGAAGACAGACTGAATATCACATTATCTGTTGTGAATTGGGCAGCCAAGTTATCTGAAGACAGACTGAATATCACATTATCTGTTGTGAATTGGGCAGCCAAGTTATCTGAAGACAGATTGAATATCACATTATCTGTTGTGAATTGGACAGCCAAGTTATTTGAAGACAGACTGAATATCACATTATCTGTTGTGAATTGGGCAGCCAAGTTATCTGAAGACAGACTGAATATCACATTATCTGTTGTGAATTAGACAACCAAGTTATTTGAAGACAGACTGAATATCACATTATCTGTTGTGAATTGGGCAGCCAAGTTATCTGAAGACAGACCGAATATCACATTATCTGTTGTGAATTGGACAGCCAAGTTATTTGAAGACAGACTGAATATCACATTATCTGTTGTGAATTGGGCAGCCAAGTTATCTGAAGACAGACTGAATATCACATTATCTGTTGTGAATTAGACAGCCAAGTTATTTGAAGACAGACTGAATATCACATTATCTGTTGTGAATTGGGCAGCCAAGTTATCTGAAGACAGACATATCACATTATCTGTTGTGAATTGGGGAGCCAAGTTATCTGAAGACAGACTGAATATCACATTATCTGTTGTGAATTGGGCAGCCAAGTTATCTGAAGACAGACTGAATATCACATTATCTGTTGTGAATTGGGCAGCCAAGTTATCTGAAGACAGACTGAATATCACATTATCTGTTGTGAATTGGACAGCCAAGTTATTTGAAGACAGACTGAATATCACATTATCTGTTGTGAATTGGACAGCCAAGTTATTTGAAGACAGACTGAATATCACATTATCTGTTGTAAATTGGGCAGCCAAGTTATCTGAAGACAGACATATCACATTATCTGTTGTGAATTGGGCAGCCAAGTTATCTGAAGACAGACTCAATATCACATTATCTGTTGTGAATCGGGCAGCCATGTTATCTGAAGACAGACTCAATATCACAGATTAAAAACAAAAATGTCAACATTCAAAACAAATATATTCCTTACAGAAAGAAAAGGTTGGATACAAGTATGAAACCAGATTAGTTCACAAAGGTATAAGAGATAAAATTAAAGAGAAGCATTACAAAGTTAAGAAATTTAAATTGTCTGGTATGATAAAAGATTTAGAATGTTATAGAAGATCAAGAAAGTTGATCAAACAGGATTATCAGGACATCCAAAATGATGTATGAAGAAAATTGGATGAAAACATTAAAAATTAATGGTGATGACTTTTCAAAGTACATTAGGAGTCAGTAAATAAAATGTTAGAATGAGGACAGGACTCATGAAGGATGATGAAGAAAGACTTGTATCTAATGATTATGAAATGGTTAGGATATTAAGTTCTGCTTTTTGTTTCAGTTTTTACTGATGAAAGCTTAAACTATTCATCTTGAACGACTGATAAATGAAAACAAAGCAACAGCATTAATTCTGAGCTTCCTAAAATAAAATATGGAAGTTTAAAGAATGGTAAGGCTTCTCAATTAGATAATATTTCCTTGAGGATTCTAAGGAGATAAAGAATTGGATATGTGAGTCACTTACTACAATTTTTGCAAGTCCTTGAATAGTGGACAAGTAACAACAGATTGGAAATTAGGTAATGTCACATCTTTAAGGGAGGTAGTAGAAGTTATCACAGTAATTGTAGACCTATTAGTCTTACATCAGTTGTGGGAAAGTTGCTACATATTTGAGTGAAGTTAAGGGGATGGATTTGATATACTTGGATTTTTTAGAAAGAATTTGACACATAAAGGGCTTTTAAGGAAACTTATCTCTCTAATTGTGTGGGATAAGTTAACTAATTGGATAGAAGAGTGACTTGATGGAAGAAGGTAGTGGGTTGCTACAGATGGAGTTCACTAAAACTGAATTAATACTGTAAGTGGTGTATCATTGCCCCTTTTTGGTTTACATGAATGATATAGATGAAGAAACGGTCAATAAATTACTTAAATTTGCTGATGATATCAAGGTCTTTGTTGTTGCTGGTTGTGAATGGGGTGCTGCTGATTTACAAAAGGATTTAGATCATTTGTTGAGTTGGACAAGTAAATGGCAGACGGGTTTTAGTTATGATAAATGCTAGATAATGTATGCGGGTTATCACAATTTGGATGAGAATATCCTTAACAATGTTATGAAAGAAAGGGATCTTGGTGTAATAGTTGGTTAGTTTCTAAAGTCATCCAAATCAGTGTGATGTTACCAGTGTAAAGTAAACAGGTTTTAGGTTGTGTCTACAGAAATATTGAATACAAATCTAAAGAGGTTATAATTTCATTGTGCAGGTTACTGGTTATACCACATTAGGAGTTTTGTGTTCAGTCTTGGTCTCATTGGCTAAGGAAACACATTGAATATTTGGGAAGAGTTCAGAAGAGGTTTACTGAAGTGCTACCTGGGATAGAGGAGTAGTGATTAATATCTTTAAATGATACCTGGGATGGAGGAGTAGTCATATAGCGAGATATTAATATCCTTAAATTGTTTTCCTTTGGTTGAAGAGTTTGAGGGATCTGATTGAAGTGTTTCAGACTGTGAAAGGAATTGATAATGCTGATGCATCAACCATACTATGGGGCACAACTATAGATTTTGGTAAGTTAGAAGCCATCTTGAGTTATGGCAAATTTAATTTTTAAATAGGTTGGTTGACCTGTGGAATGGGTTGCCTTCGGATGTTTGGGAGGAAGTAAATGTGAGTTGAAGAGAAAGCTTGAGAGATATATGAATGATAAGGGGTGACCTTAAGTTTTTTTTATTTAATAGTTTTTGTTTGACTTATAAAATTGGACAGCCAAGATAGACCAATAGGTCCCTTGTTGTTTCTTAGCATTACATTAGGTTAATCATGTTTTTTGCATCCCAATAATTTTTCTCTCCTGGGAACAAGGACAAAATACCAAAACATGGGACTGTCCCAGGACATCTGGTTACTTCTAGTATTACTAAATAGTGATTTAGAGTTTAGTCTAGTGTTAATGTGAATAGTAACCAAGAATCCAAGGCAAGTTAGTGGGTGGTCACATACATTCTCTCTGTTATTTATTATTACATTATTCATGAATATAGGACTACAACCATGTACAAGTAACCTGTAGCAAACATTAAGGAAGAAATCAAACGAGTTGTTATTGTCACGTGAACTGTATTTTTCATTATTTTCTTCAAGTAATTTGAAAGAATTCGCCGAGTAAAAATGTAGAATAACTTGCAAAAGAATGACGTCACCAGGTCAGTACATCCTACATAATGTTTTATTTGAAAATAGTCCAACAGTACAGTTTCCATCAAAAGAATGACGTCACCAGGTCAGTACATCCTGCATAATGTTTTATTTGAAAATAGTCCAACAGTACAGTTTCCATCAAGAGAATGACGTCACCAGGTCAGTATATCCTACATAATGTTTTATTTGAAAATAGTCCAACAGTACAGTTTCCATCAAAAGAATGACGTCTCCAGGTCAGTACATCCTACATAATGTTTTATTTGAAAATAGTCCAACAGTACAGTTTCCATCAAGAGAATGATGTCACCAGGTCAGTACATCCTGCATAATGTTTTATTTGAAAATAGTCCAACAGTACAGTTTCCATCAAAAGAATGACATCACCAGGTCAGTACATCCTACATAATGTTTTATTTGAAAATAGTCCAACAGTACAGTTTCCATCAAAAGAATGACGTCACCAGGTCAGTACACCCTACATAATGTTTTATTTGAAAATAGTCCAACAGTACAGTTTCCATCAAGAGAATGAGGTCACCAGGTCAGTATATCCTACATAATGTTTTATTTGAAAATAGTCCAACAGTACAGTTTCCATCAAAAGAATGACGTCTCCAGGTCAGTACATCCTACATAATGTTTTATTTGAAAATAGTCCAACAGTACAGTTTCCATCAAGAGAATGATGTCACCAGGTCAGTACATCCTGCATAATGTTTTATTTGAAAATAGTCCAACAGTACAGTTTCCATCAAAAGAATGATGTCACCAGGTCAGTACACCCTACATAATGTTTTATTTGAAAATAGTCCAACAGTACAGTTTCCATCAAAAGAATGACGTCACCAGGTCAGTACATCCTGCATAATGTTTTATTTGAAAATAGTCCAACAGTACAGTTTCCATCAAAAGAATGACGTCACCAGGTCAGTACATCCTGCACAATGTTTTATTTGAAAATAGTCCAACAGTACAGTTTCCATCAAAAGAATGACATCACCAGGTCAGTACATCCTACATAATGTTTTATTTGAAAATAGTCCAACAGTACAGTTTCCATCAAAAGAATGACGTCACCAGGTCAGTACATCCTGCACAATGTTTTATTTGAAAATAGTCCAACAGTACAGTTTCCATCAAAAGAATGACGTCACCAGGTCAGTACATCCTGCACAATGTTTTATTTGAAAATAGTCCAACAGTACAGTTTCCATCAAAAGAATGACGTCACCAGGTCAGTACATCCTACATAATGTTTTATTTGAAAATAGTCCAACAGTACAGTTTCCATTACAAAAACTATTTTAAGGCTTCAAAACCCTTCTACTCTTCACAATCCATTTACTGCACGAGAATGACAATTTTCCGGTAAACAGATACAAGTCATGGATATGTACACAAGTTGTTTTCTAGGTTTAAATATTTGATACCTCACATATATTCCTGTTATCTCATAGGAAGACATACTGATAAAGTTGCCAGACATACAACCTGTGGACTTCCGTGTATTAAAGACTTGTGAAATGAGTTCTGGAAAATTGTCATCCTCATGCAGTAAATGGATTGTGAAGAGTATAAGGGGTACAAAACCTTAAGATAGTTTTTGAAATAGAAACTATGTTGTAGGACTATTTTCAAGATGTAGCTTTGTGCAAGGGCTATATGTGCTAGCCATTCCTAATTTAGTAGTGTAAGACTAGAGGGAAGGCAGCTAGTAATCACCACCCACTGCCAACTCTCAGGCTACTCTTTTATCAATGAATAGTGGGATTGACTGTCACATTATAATGTTCCCACGGTTAAAAGGGCAAGCACATTTGGTGCGATGGGGATTCAAACCTGCAACCCTCAGATTGAGTCATGCACCTTAATCCACCTGGCCATGCCAGGCCACAATTTCTAAGCATTAAACTCCTGTGAAACAGGATACAAAAGCATCGTCGTTGTGTTGTTTCTTACATGTACATTTCTCTGTACAATTACCATTATTGTAATTATATTGGTTTCCTTTACAATTAATACACAGTGGTAACAACTTCAGGTTTTGGGTATTATTGACATGACTGTAGAATTAGGTAAGTTCCATAGTTGAGAAGTGTGATTCTCTTTAAGCATTGTTTAAAGGTGACACTTAAATAAGGATGGGTTAAAAGTGCTTTTAATTTATTTACGTATATGTATTGAAACAATCAGGCACTAGACTGTTTCATAGGCTATAAACAGCAAAACAATGATAATCTGAAGCGTACGTTACTAATCTTAATATTTTATTATTATAAATTAGGACATAAAATATTCTTTAGAATTCAGTTACACATGACAGTGATTTGCAGGCTAAAATTCCCATCAAAACTAAGACAAAGACCTATAAATGTGGCCTTAAGGTCAGCCTCCAGAAGTAGACTGGGCCTTAAGATTCCATTTATGACTAAAGTTTACTAACAGAATCAAATGGAATAAGAGGAGAAATTCAAACAGAAGTACAGGATATTTTATTTTATTTATTATGAATAACCCAGACATGTACATGTTCACTGGAAGTGGGAGAAGTACAGAATATTTTATTTTATTTATAATGAATAACCCACACATGTACATGTTCACTGGAAGTGGGAGAAGTACAGGATATTTTATTTTATTTATAATGAATAACCCACACATATACATGTTCACTGGAAGTAGGAGAAGTACAGGATATTTTATTTTATTTATAATGAATAACCCACACATATACATGTTCACTGGAAGTGGGAGAAGTACAGGATATTTTATTTTATTTATAATGAATAACCCACACATATACATGTTCACTGGAAGTGGGAGAAGTACAGGATATTTTATTTTATTTATCATGAATAACCCAGACATGTACATGTTCACTGGAAGTGGGAGAAGTACAGGATATTTTATTTTATTTATAATGAATAACCCACACATATACATGTTCACTGGAAGTGGGAGAAGTACAGGATATTTTATTTTATTTTATTTATAATGAATAACCCAGACATGTACATGTTCACTGGAAGTGGGAGAAGTACAGGATATTTTATTTTATTTATAATGAATAACCCACACATGTACATGTTCACTGGAAGTGGGAGAAGTACAGGATATTTTATTTTATTTATCATGAATAACCCAGACATGTACATGTTCACTGGAAGTGGGAGAAGTACAGGATATTTTATTTTATTTATAATGAATAACCCACACATGTACATGTTCACTGGAAGTGGGAGAAGTACAGGATATTTTATTTTATTTATAATGAATAACCCACACATATACATGTTCACTGGAAGTGGGAGAAGTACAGGATATTTTATTTTATTTATAATGAATAACCCACACATATACATGTTCACTGGAAGTGGGAGAAGTACAGGATATTTTATTTTATTTATAATGAATAACCCACACATATACATGTTCACTGAAAGTGGGAGAAGTACAGGATATTTTATTTATCATGAATAACCCACACATATACATTTTTACTGGAAGTGGGAGAAGTACAGGATATTTTATTTTATTTATCATGAATAACCCAGACATGTACATGTTCACTGGAAGTGGGAGAAGTACAGGATATTTTATTTTATTTATAATGAATAACCCACACATATACATGTTCACTGGAAGTGGGAGAAGTACAGGATATTTTATTTTATTTATCATGAATAACCCACACATATACATGTTCACTGAAAGTGGGAGAAGTACAGGATATTTTATTTATCATGAATAACCCACACATATACATGTTCACTGGAAGTGGGAGAAGTACAGGATATTTTATTTTATTTATAATGAATAACCCACACATATACATTTTCACTGGAAGTGGGAGAAGTACAGGATATTTTATTTTATTTATCATGAATAACCCAGACATGTACATGTTCACTGGAAGTGGGAGAAGTACAGGATATTTTATTTTATTTATAATGAATAACCCACACATATACATGTTCACTGGAAGTGGGAGAAGTACAGGATATTTTATTTTATTTTATTTATAATGAATAACCCAGACATGTACATGTTCACTGGAAGTGGGAGAAGTACAGGATATTTTATTTTATTTATAATGAATAACCCACACATGTACATGTTCACTGGAAGTGGGAGAAGTACAGGATATTTTATTTTATTTATAATGAATAACCCACACATATACATGTTCACTGGAAGTGGGAGAAGTACAGGATATTTTATTTTATTTTATTTATAATGAATAACCCAGACATGTACATGTTCACTGGAAGTGGGAGAAGTACAGGATATTTTATTTTATTTATAATGAATAACCCACACATGTACATGTTCACTGGAAGTGGGAGAAGTACAGGATATTTTATTTTATTTATCATGAATAGCCCAGACATGTACATGTTCACTGGAAGTGGGAGAAGTACAGGATATTTTATTTTATTTATCATGAATAACCCAGACATATACATGTTCACTGGAAGTGGGAGAAGTACAGGATATTTTATTTTATTTATCATGAATAACCCAGACATATACATGTTCACTGGAAGTGGGAGAAGTACAGGATATTTTATTTTAATTATCATGAATAGCCCAGACATGTACATGTTCACTGGAAGTGGGAGAAATACAGGATATTTTATTTTATATTGTTATGAATAACCCACACATGTACATGTTCACTGGAAGTGGGAGAAGTACAGGATATTTTATTTTATTTATAATGAATAACCCACACATCTACATGTTCACTGGAAGTGGGAGAAGTACAGGATATTTTATTTATCATGAATAACCCACACATATACATGTTCACTGGAAGTGGGAGAAGTACAGGATATTTTATTTTATTTATAATGAATAACCCACACATATACATTTTCACTGGAAGTGGGAGAAGTACAGGATATTTTATTTTATTTATCATGAATAACCCAGACATGTACATGTTCACTGGAAGTGGGAGAAGTACAGGATATTTTATTTTATTTATAATGAATAACCCACACATATACATGTTCACTGGAAGTGGGAGAAGTACAGGATATTTTATTTTATTTTATTTATAATGAATAACCCAGACATGTACATGTTCACTGGAAGTGGGAGAAGTACAGGATATTTTATTTTATTTATAATGAATAACCCAGACATGTACATGTTCACTGGAAGTGGGAGAAGTACAGGATATTTTATTTTATTTATAATGAATAACCCACACATGTACATGTTCACTGGAAGTGGGAGAAGTACAGGATATTTTATTTTATTTATCATGAATAGCCCAGACATGTACATGTTCACTGGAAGTGGGAGAAGTACAGGATATTTTATTTTATTTATCATGAATAACCCAGACATATACATGTTCACTGGAAGTGGGAGAAGTACAGGATATTTTATTTTATTTATCATGAATAACCCAGACATATACATGTTCACTGGAAGTGGGAGAAGTACAGGATATTTTATTTTATTTATGATGAATAGCCCAGACATGTACATGTTCACTGGAAGTGGGAGAAGTACAGGATATTTTATTTATAATGAATAACCCACACATATACATGTTCACTGGAAGTGGGAGAAGTACAGGATATTTTATTTTATTTATAATGAATAACCCACAGATATACATGTTCACTGAAAGTGGGAGAAGTACAGGATATTTTATTTATCATGAATAACCCACACATATACATGTTCACTGGAAGTGGGAGAAGTACAGGATATTTTATTTTATTTATAATGAATAACCCACACATATATATGTTCACTGGAAGTGGGAGAAGTAGAGGATATTTTATTTTATTTATAATGAATAACCCAGACATGTTCACTGGAAGTGGGAGAAGTACAGGATATTTTATTTTATTTATAATGAATAACCCACACATGTACATGTTCACTGGAAGTGGGAGAAGTACAGGATATTTTATTTATAATGAATAACCCACACATGTACATGTTCACTGGAAGTGGGAGAAGTACAGGATATTTTATTTTATTTATAATGAATAACCAACACATGTACATGTTCACTGGAAGTGGGAGAAGTACAGGATATTTTATTTTATTTATAATGAATAACCCACACATGTACATGTTCACTGGAAGTGGGAGAAGTACAGGATATTTTATTTTATTTATAATGAATAACCCACACATATACATGTTCACTGGAAGTGGGAGAAGTACAGGATATTTTATTTTATTTATCATGAATAACCCACACATATACATGTTCACTGAAAGTGGGAGAAGTACAGGATATTTTATTTATCATGAATAACCCACACATATACATGTTCACTGGAAGTGGGAGAAGTACAGGATATTTTATTTTATTTATAATGAATAACCCACACATATACATTTTCACTGGAAGTGGGAGAAGTACAGGATATTTTATTTTATTTATCATGAATAACCCAGACATGTACATGTTCACTGGAAGTGGGAGAAGTGCAGGATATTTTATTTTATTTATAATGAATAACCCACACATATACATGTTCACTGGAAGTGGGAGAAGTACAGGATATTTTATTTTATTTATCATGAATAACCCACACATATATATGTTCACTGAAAGTGGGAGAAGTACAGGATATTTTATTTATCATGAATAACCCATACATATACATGTTCACTGGAAGTGGGAGAAGTACAGGATATTTTATTTTATTTATAATGAATAACCCACACATATACATTTTCACTGGAAGTGGGAGAAGTACAGGATATTTTATTTTATTTATCATGACTAACCCAGACATGTACATGTTCACTGGAAGTGGGAGAAGTACAGGATATTTTATTTTATTTATAATGAATAACCCACACATATACATGTTCACTGGAAGTGGGAGAAGTACAGGATATTTTATTTTATTTTATTTATAATGAATAACCCAGACATGTACATGTTCACTGGAAGTGGGAGAAGTACAGGATATTTTATTTTATTTATAATGAATAACCCACACATGTATATGTTCACTGGAAGTGGGAGAAGTACAGGATATTTTATTTTATTTATCATGAATAACCCAGACATATACATGTTCACTGGAAGTGGGAGAAGTACAGGATATTTTATTTTATTTATCATGAATAGCCCAGACATGTACATGTTCACTGGAAGTGGGAGAAGTACAGGATATTTTATTTTATTTATAATGAATAACCCACACATGTACATGTTCACTGGAAGTGGGAGAAGTACAGGATATTTTATTTTATTTATAATGAATAACCCACACATATACATGTTCACTGGAAGTGGGAGAAGTAGAGGATATTTTATTTTATTTATAATGAATAACCCACACATATACATGTTCACTGAAAGTGGGAGAAGTACAGGATATTTTATTTATCATGAATAACCCACACATATACATGTTCACTGGAAGTGGGAGAAGTACAGGATATTTTATTTTATTTATAATGAATAACCCACACATATACATGTTCACTGGAAGTGGAATGTTCTGAAATCATAGCCAAACAATAAATGTAGCTACTAATAAAATCATTATAGTTCGAAACACCACGTAAGTAAAATATATGTTGGAAAATTAAAAAACAACTTCTCTTTAAGATCTGGATACTTTTTAAATCAAAATTTCCTATAAAGCTGCATATTCATGAAAGTTTATTTTACAGAGAAGAAAAATATTGAAACATAATATAAACAACAGATACAAGTGAAACAGATAGATTGCTTACCATTGCCCCATTACTTCTTTTCGATATTGTATATGTTTACATAAGATAATGTCTTAGATCCAGATCATGTTTTCTAGTGTGACAAGGAGTCTCAACCTTAAAGTGTCCATCAAACTTGGTACAGACCCAACATCCCTTCACAGATTTATTAATTACAAAACATGCTACGTCTACTCCTTGTTAAAAGTGCTTCAAAGTAATGAAGATCCAGAACCAACCTGTCATATACTGACTTACCATCTTGCATAAGACATTTACATATGCCAGTCTACTAGTTTTCAAGAAATGTTCATGAAAACACAGGTGGGGGCTAGGTTATAAGTTTTTTTTCTAATACTAACAGTAAGTGGTATAAAAACACTCACTCCACACCTAAATCTTTACTGTGTCTTGGTTTTCTCAAGCGAGTGTATCATACGGGTGCCATTTTCAATTGTAATTGGTTGGAGATAAAGTAAATTGTTAGGACTTCTTGCTTCTTCACTGAATATTGTGGTAAAAATGAACAACTTTACTGACCACAGATATAAAGGATAGTTGTAATATTACAAACACTTACCACGTTCCCAAGGAAAATGTTTATCATGATAAAACTGGTTTGTGCAGTATTTCTAATAAAAAAGTTTTAATGAAGTATTTATATGTGATGTTGGAAGTTATAACCATAACTTCAAGTGACTTTGTTATCAGCTAGTTTTATGAGCTATATTAAACTTATAACATCTTTTCCCAGGACTTAAAAAAAATGGACTATGATTTTATTTTACAAACTAAACACTGAATAGCTAAGAATGTTTCTACATTCAGTAAACTTTATCTTGTGAAATAATCTTTGAGATAGCTGCTTGGACGATTTCCTGGTTTTCAACACATAGCACCTGCTGTTAAAGAAGCCCTACGTTGTTTATAGAAAAACACACGTAACTCAGATCTTTAATATAGATAGTGTACATCACGTTTTTCAAACTGCAGGTTTGATAATTTATAAAACAATGAAGTACTGAAAAATTATTCGACCTTAACACAGAAAGAAGTTACAAGATTATTAATGTTTAACAATGGCTGGATTTCACATAGATCTACTGTATGTTTCTCCTTCTATTAAAACAAACAACACAAACATAAAATGTTAAAACTTAACATTCTAGTGCAGACATACAAGTTCGAAGTGTTCTGAACTGTGTAAACTCAATGCACAGCGACACACAACCAAACATTTACTTTAATAATTACAACACACTGTAGAGTTTCAGTCACATCAAATGGTTTTCACTTCAGATGAGTTTCACAGAAGAACTACAATGAATTGTCCAAGTCTCGAGGAAGAATTCCCAAAGACTGCAAACAAACAGTAGCTGTTACAGCTTTGGCTTGTTTCTTACTTGGGCTTGAAACAGCAGGCTGGTAATCTACACCATTCACTCGAACCTGTGAACACAGGATAACACAATGTTGATAAGTACACATAAAAATAATGTGTCTGTCTGGGAGTTACCACAGGTTCCAAGGAATTAACTGGTAACATAATTAATGTGAATATCTATCTATAAAATAAGGTTGTCCAACTGTCTATTTGTTTGTTACCATATGCTGTAAGGAAATGGCTAATAACACTATGACAAAATCTATCTATAAAACAAGGTTGTCTGATTGTCAGTGTGTTACAACAAGTTGTAAGGAACTGGCTAATAACACTATGCCATCTATTTATAAAACAAGGTTATCCAATTGTCAGTGTGTTACTACAAGTTGTAAGGAGCTAACTGACAACACTATGTCAACATCTTTCCATATAATACGACTGTTCAAATGTCTGTATGTTACCACAAGTTGTGAAGAACTGGTTAATAACACAATGTCAACATCTGTCTGTAAAACAAGGTTGTCTAACTGTTAATGTGTTACAACAAGTTGTAAGGAACTGGCTTACAACACAATGTCACCATCTATTTATAAAACAAGGTTGTCCAATTGTTAATGTGTTACAACAAATTGTAAGGAACTGGCTAACAACACTATGTTACCATCTATTTATAAAACAAGGTTGTCCAATTCTTAATTGTTACAACAAGTTGTAAGGAACTGGCTAACAACACTATGTCACCATCCATTTATAAAACAAGGTTGTCCAATTGTCAATGTGTTACAACAAGTTCTGAGAAACTGGCTAATAACACTATGTCATCTATTTATAAAACAAAGTTGTCCAATAGTAACAGTGTGTTACTACAAGTTGTAAGGAGCTAACTGACAACACTATGTCAACATATGTCCATAAAACAAGGTTGTCCAATTGTCAGTGTGTTACCACAAATTGTGAGAAACTGGCTGACAACATTATGCAGACATCTATCTATGCTTACTTTAAACAGAAATGTCTTTTTGTGGGAAGGTCCACTTTCATTGACTAGACTGAACTGAGGGGGATCCCAACGTCTCTTTGTACAGAGTTCCATTATGGCCGATACAGGATGTTTACCTAAATAGAAACAAAAGTACATCAAATTCTATATTTTCAAGTTCAGTTACTATACCAATTCAGGATGGATTGAAGCCAATAACAGATTATACATACAAGTACCCACCCAACTTGAAAGAATCAAAATATTTTTTAAAGTTTAATACCTTACATTTGTAACCAAAGAAAAAATTTCTTGTTCTAATAAAGACAAAAACAAACAAATAATCACTGAATAAGCAACTCCTTGAAAGCTAATCTTTGTCTAATCATGTAATCGCTGCTATTTAATATCAGTGTGAATATTGTATTATCTACTAAATGGTATTAATAAAGACACTGTGGTTTGACACAGCTGTGAATATTGTATTATCTACTAAATGGTATTAATAAAGACACTATGGTTTGACACAGCTGTGAATATTGTATTATCTACTAAGTGGTATTAATACAGACACTGTGGTTTGACACAGCTATGAATATTGTATTATCTACTAAATGGTATTAATAAAGACACTGTGGTTTGACACAGCTGTGAATATTGTATTATCTACTAAGTGGTATTAATAAAGACACTGTGGTTTGACACAGCTATGAATATTGTATTATCTACTAAATGGTATTAATAAAAACACTAGTTTGACACAGCTTTGAATATTGTATTATCTACTAAATGGTATTATTAAAGACACTGTAGTTTGACACAGACAGCTGTGAATATTGTATTATCTACTAAATGGTATTAATAAAGACAATGTAGTTTGACACAGCTGTGAATATTGTATTATCTACTAAATGGTATTAATAAAGACACTGCAGTTTGACACAGCTGTGAATATTGTATTATCTACTAAATGGTATTAATAAAGACACTGCAGTTTGACACAGCTGTGAATATTGTATTATCTACTAAATGGTATTAATAAAGACACTGTAGTTTGACACAGCTGTGAATATTGTATTATCTACTAAGTGGTATTAATAAAGACACTGTGGTTTGACACAGCTGTGAATATTGTATTATCTACTAAGTGGTATTAATAAAGACACTGGTTTGACACAGCTGTGAATATTGTATTATCTACTAAATGGTATTAATAAAGACACTGTGGTTTGACACAGCTATGAATATTGTATTATTTACTTAATGGTATTAATAAAGACACTGTGGTTTGACACAGCTGTGAATATTGTATTATCTACTAAATGGTATTATTAAAGACACTGTGGATTGACACAGCTGTGAATATTGTATTATCTACTAAATGGTATTAATAAAGACACTGTAGTTTGACACAGCTATGAATATTGTATTATCTAATAAATGGTATTAATAAAGACACTGTGGTTTGACACAGCTGTGAATATTGTATTATCTACTAAGTGGTATTAATAAAGACACTGTAGTTTGACACAGCTGTGAATATTGTATTATCTACTAAGTGGTATTAATAAAGACACTGTAGTTTGACACAGCTGTGAATATTGTATTATCTACTAAATGGTATTAATAAAGACACTGTAGTTTGACACAGCTGTGAATATTGTATTATCTACTAAGTGGTATTAATAAAGACACTGTAGTTTGACACAGCTGTGAATATTGTATTATCTACTAAATGGTATTAATAAAGACACTGTGGTTTGACACAGCTGTGAATATTGTATTATCTACTAAATATTATTAATAAAGACACTGTGGTTTGACACAGCTGTGAATATTGTATTATCTACTAAAGTTAATCCAAAACACCTCTTTAAAAATATGGAGTTTAGGTAGAAACTATAACAGTAAAAGTATGGATTTTAGTTAGGGATAATAACTGTAACAATATAGTGTTTAGTTAGGGATAATGACTATAAAAATATAGAGTTTACTTAGGGATGACAATAACAATATAGAGTTTAGTTAGGGATGACAATAACAATATAGTGTTTACTTAAGGATAACTGTAACAATATAGTGTTTAGTAGGGATGGTGACTGTAGCAATATAGAGTTTAGTTAGAGATGATAACTGTAAAAATATAGTGTTAATTAAAGATGATAACTGTACAAATATAGAGTTAGGGATAAGTGTAAAAATATGGAGTTTAGTTTGGGATGATAACTGTAAAGATATAGTGTTCAGTTAAAGATGATAACTATAACAATTTAGAGTTTAGTTAGGGATGATAACTGTAACAATATAGTGTTCAGTTAGAGATAACTGTAACAATATAGTGTTCAGTTAAAGATGATAACTGTAAAAATATAGAGTTTAGTTAGGGATGATAACTGTAACAATATAGTGTTCAGTTAGAGATGATAACTGTAACAATATAGTGTTCAGTTAAAGATGATAACTGTAAAAATATAGAGTTTAGTTAGGGATGATAACTGTAACAATATAGTGTTTAGTTAGAGATGATAACTGTAACAATACAGTGTTCAGTTAAAGATGATAACTGTAACAATATAGAGTTTAGTTAGGGATGATATCTGTAACAATATAGTGTTCAGTTAAAGATGATAACTGTAACAATATAGAGTTTAGTTAGGGATGATGACTATAACAATATAGAGTTTAGTTAGGGATGATGACTATAACAATATAGAATTTAGTTAGGGATGATGACTATAACAATATAGAGTTTAGTTAGGGATGATAACTGTAACAATATAGTGTTTAGTAGGGATGGTGACTGTAGCAATATAGAGTTTAGTTAGAGATGATAACTGTAAAAATATAGTGTTAATTTAAGATGATAACTGTACAAATATAGAGTTAGGGATAAGTGTAAAAATATGGAGTTTAGTTTGGGATGATAACTGTAACAATAGAAAGTTTAGTTAGGTATGATAACTGTAAAGATATCGTGTTCAGTTAAAGATGATAACTATAACAATATAGAGTTTAGTTAGGGATGATAACTGTAACAATATAGAGTTTAGTTAGGGATGATAACTGTAACAATATAGAGTTTAGTTAGGGATGATAACTGTAACAATATAGAGTTTAGTTAGGGATGATAACTGTAACAATATAAAGTTTAGTTAGGGATGATAACTGTAAAAATATAGTGTTCAGTTAAAGATGATAACTGTAACAATATAGAGTTTAGTTAGGGATGATAACTGTAACAATATAGTGTTTAGTTAGAGATGATAACTGTAACAATATAGTGTTCAGTTAAAGATGATAACTGTAACAATATAGAGTTTAGTTAGGGATGATATCTGTAACAATATAGTGTTCAGTTAAAGATGATTACTGTAACAATATAGAGTTTAGTTAGGGATGACTATAACAATACAGAGTTTAGTTAGGGATGATGACTATAACAATATAGAGTTTAGTTAGGGATGATAACTGTAAAAATATAGTGTTAATTAAAGATAACTGTACAAATATAGAGTTAGGGATAAGTGTAAAAATATGGAGTTTAGTTTGGGATGATAACTGTAACAATAGAAAGTTTAGTTAGGTATGATAACTGTAAAGATATAGTGTTCAGTTAAAGATGATAACTAACAATATAGTGTTTAGTAGGGATGGTGACTGTAGCAATATAGAGTTTAGTTAGAGATGGTAACTGTAAAAATATAGTGTTAATTAAAGATGATAACTTTACAAATATAGAGTTAGGGATAAGTGTAAAAATATGGAGTTTAGTTTGGGATGTTAACTGTAAAGATATAGTGTTGAGTTAAAGATGATAACTGTAACAATATAGTGTTCAGTTAAAGATGATAACTGTAACAATATAGAGGTTAGTTAGGGATGATAACTAACCTCTGTAACAATATAGAGGTTAGTTAGGGATGATAACTGTAACAATATAGTGTTCAGTTAAAGATGATAACTGTAACAATATAGAGTTTAATTAGGGATGATGGCTATAACAATATAGAGTTTAGTTAGGGATGACTATAACAATATAGAGTTTAGTTAGGGATGATAACTGTGACAATATAGTGTTTAGTAGGGATGGTAACTGTAGCAATATAGAGTTTAGTTAGAGATGATAACTGTAAAAATATAGTGTTCAGTTAAAGATGATAACTGTAACAATATAGAGTTTAGTTAGGGATGATGACTATAACAATATAGAGTTTAGTTAGGGATGATGACTATAACAATATAGAGTTTAGTTAGGGATGATGACTATAACAATATAGAGTTTAGTTAGGGATGATGACTATAACAATATTGAGTTTAGTTAGGGATTACTATAACAATATAGAGTTTAGTTAGGGATTACTATAACAATATAGAGTTTAGTTAGGGATGATGACTATAACAATATAGTTTAGTTAGGGATGACTATAACAATATAGAGTTTAGTTAGAGATGATGACTATAACAATATAGAGTTTAGTTAGAGATAACTGTAACAATATAGTGTTCAGTTAAAGATGATAACTGTAACAATATAGTGTTTAATTAGGGATGATAACTGTAACAATATAGTGTTTAATTAGGGATGATAACTGTAAAAATATAGTGTTTAGATAAAGATGACAACTGTAACAATATATACTTAGGGATGATAACTGTAACAATATAGAGTTTAGTTAGGGATGATAACTGTAACAATATAGTTTAGTTAGGGATGATAACTGTAACAATATAGTGTTTAGTTAAGGAAAATAACTAACAGTATAGTGTTTAGTTACAGATGATAACTAAAAATATAGATTTTAGGTAGAAATGATAACTGTAGAAACTAGTAAGTATTGATAATTAGTTTATTTTTTGAATTTTCTATAGAATTGCTCAAAATTTAGCTGCATTAACCATCTCTTGTTTAGAAATGATATTATAGAAGTAAAGCAGCTAGTCACTACCACTTACCAACAACTCTGATACTACAATATATGAAGGATTGATTGTCACATCATAATGTTCTCACAGCTGAAAGGGAGAGGTTGTTTAGTAATAAGATTAAACTACTGACCAGTAGGTTATGTACTGAGTGCTCTAACCACCAGGTTACACAAGATAAGTACTGAGAGGGAAAATAAAAATAAATACTAGATAACAATTGAACCCCCAATATATAAAGAATTGAAACGAATTTTTAAGAGGAATAGTTAATAGAATATCTACAAAACAATGGTTTGAAGTTGTGTATCTGTAACTTAGCTTTTCAAAGGAAGACTAGTTAATAGAATATCTACAAAACAATGGTTTGAAGTTGTGTATCTGTAACTTAGCTTTTCAAAGGAAGACTAGTTAATAGAATATCTACAAAACAAAGGTTTGAAGTTGTGTATCTGTAACTTAGCTTTTCAAAGGAAGACTAGTTAATAGAATATCTACAAAACAATGGTTTGAAGTTGTGTATCTGTAACTTAGCTTTTCAAAGGAAGATTAGTTAATAGAATATCTACAAAACAATGGTTTGAAGTTGTGTATCTGTAACTTAGCTTTTCAAAGGAAGACTAGTTAATAGAATATCTACAAAATAATGGTTTGAAGTTGTGTATCTGTAACTTAGCTTTTCAAAGGAAGACTAGTTAATAGAATATCTACAAAACAATGGTTTGAAGTTGTGTATCTGTAACTTAGCTTTTCAAAGGAAGACTAGTTAATAGAATATCTACAAAACAATGGTTTGAAGTTGTGTATCTGTAACTTAGCTTTTCAAAGGAAGACTAGTTAATAGAATATCTACAAAACAATGGTTTGAAGTTGTGTATCTGTAACTTAGCTTTTCAAAGGAAGACTAGTTAATAGAATATCTACAAAACAATGGTTTGAAGTTGTGTATCTGTAACTTAGCTTTTCAAAGGAACTGTCAATGACTGTTTTTTTCTAGTGGAAATAACACAAAACTAGATAATTAAAACCTGTGGTGAGTCCAACATTATAACGTTTCCACATCTAGTTCTGCTGGTTGATCAGTGTTTCATGTTGATATATGTAAAAGTGATGTCACTACCTGGATGGATACATTCATGTAGGTCAGATGTTTAAAATAAAGGTAGTGGCCGAAAAATAGAATAATTTCACAGCATATTATATCGACTATAGTGCATCATTAGTGTAATGTTATTTTTTAATGAAAAACCATTTCATATTTCAGACATGAAACTGCTAATCAGTTGATACTCATACAACAAAGCATGGAAAATACTACTATTTAAATATATAATAAAATAACTTACCTGAAAAGGTTTTAGCAATACTAGTAAAAATTGTCTTTTTTTTCATTTCACTTCCTGCCACTAGTCCTGTAAGTTTAAAATATTACAAGTTTAATTTATTCAACATTAAATAGCTACTACAACAGTCTGATACAACAGTATGAAACACAGTGAAGATATTTTAAAACTTTTAGTGCTAGCTGTAGATAAGAAAAACTTCAGATAAATGTTTATTTATTCTACCTAACATTTTGGGTTACAAAACTGACTTTAAACAATAGCAACCACAAAGAATATAAAACTACAACAAAATAACAAAATGGTGTATGACTAAAAGTGTTGTTAAGTCACAGACAATGAATGTTAAACAAAAGTATCATAGGAGCC
Source organism: Tachypleus tridentatus (assembly GCF_004210375.1). NCBI lineage: Eukaryota > Metazoa > Arthropoda > Merostomata > Xiphosura > Limulidae > Tachypleus > Tachypleus tridentatus. The sequence continues at coordinate 154,486,811 of NC_134832.1, read as the reverse complement.
AGACATTTTATCTGTTAATGGAAGAGTCTTCTGATTAAATGAAAGGTTCTGAAAGTTTTTGTTTAATAAATCTAAAATAAAGTGTCTCATTAATTATGTGCAGGATATGTTTGGCTTCTTTGTTGTCAAGATTTGCATAATGTTTTCTTTGAAGTGACCATGAATTGGATGACAGTACTCACTAATGTATGTGGCTGAACACTGTACTCACTAATGTATGTGGCTGAACACTGTGTACCTGTCATTTCATAGACATTGTTGCTAAGTGTTCAGGATTTCTGTTAAACAATTTAGTTGATCTATCTTATTTTTACATGGAGCTTGAATTATTTTGCTATAGCTGAATGTTTAGATATTCCTGGGAAGTAGGTAAGCTAAGAGTAAGACACAGGTTTGGGAAGCTAAATTTATTAAGTTAATTTATAAGTCTCTCTTCTAGGATTTAAGATTGTGAGCTTGAAATGCCCAAGAATGATTAAAAACATAAAAAGAGGAAAAGTTTGAACTAAAGTTTGATGATGGAAAACAAATTGTTTTCTTCAAAACATAAAACTTGAAGTAAAATGGTATGATCAGTTTAATAAGATCATACAAGATAAAGATTCTTCTAAATATATAAATCAGCTATTTAGTGTTTCTCAGTGTACATTAACAGCTGTAGAATAGGGAAGGTTAGAAACTGGATATTTCATACAAAGTAACCCACCATTGAATAAAAATTGGAGAATCTACCAAGATAATGAAAGAGGTTGTAAACATGAAGGTGTTTCATTTAACAATTATCTCTGGCACCACAAGAAGAATTAAATGTGTCCAGATAAGAACAAACTAGTGTGAAGGTGTTGTTGTTGTTGTTGTTTATAGATAAAACTGAAAATGTTAATAAGGTAGAATTAATAATAAATTGTCACAGTCTTTATGAGGACTAGACAGTAATCCATCAGAGTCCAGAGTAAACCTTGGACTCACTTGACTTACTCAAGTGACTTACATAATGAGTTTTCTGAAAGTTAAATATGTTTCTCATAAAGTCTAAAATGAACAATTTACTCTTGAATCTATTGCATTAACTTTCAATTATTATTATAATTTAGTTAAGTTTAGAGATCATTCTTTCTCTATACATTCAAAAAGTCTTGTTGCTTCACACTGTACAAACAATGATGATAAATATATTTTTATTTAGAAAGATTAACCTGTTGACTGCAAGTATTTCAACTGCTACAATGCAACTCTAATGCTTCTTCATTTTGTAACTTTTTTCATGATGTCTTTTGGATCAAAAGTGGAACAATTTGTAAGTTGATCAAATACATTATGGTACTGCCATCTAGCGTTAAAGTTAGGTATTATTGAGAAGGAGTTAACTCGTCCTTGGCACTGTGCTACCGATAGGCTTGGATGAGTTATCTCGTCTACGGCATTGAACAGGTTAAGCCTTCCTAAATTATTCACTTTTGGTATGACTCATACTAGGTTTCAGTTTAATATGTTGTGTGGTTTAATGTTTAATCAATTTAAAATTATAACTTCCTTATATCCTTCCTCTCTATTGATTTAGGTATGTTGACAATATTCTTGTAGTTTACCACATGTCAGATTATTTCAGGAAGATCATTGTAAGTTAGACACCAGTAATATTTTTATTAAATATTCTGAACAAAAAAAATCATTAGAATTTTTAAATGTTTTTATCATTAAATCAGAAAAAAGTTTCCAAACATTTGTTTACTGTAAATCTACACATTCAAACATTTATCTACTGTGTAGACACTCAAGCACAGAAACTCTTTCAAGTAAAGTTAAACAAATGTGTGATTGCAAAGAAAGTTTCCTTCTGTACATTAAACATTACTTTGTAAGAGTCAAATGGATATCTAACTAGAAGTTGTTAACAAGTTCTAAGACTCCAATAACTCTTCTTTAAACTTTCACGAGAACCAAATACTTTTCTGCTTACTGTATGTCCCAAGGGTAGCTATTATAAAACAACGTACAAATAATGAAATGTGTTGACATCACACAGAAGTGTTAAATATATGAATTTACTGTTTACCTTTCAGAAACAAGCATATATAATGTGTTTTTATTTTGAATTATTAAAAAATGTTTGTGTGTGTTACACATTGTGTCTAGTCTTTTATTTCTTTTTCAAGCTCAAGTTACTTTCAGATAAATTTTGTAACTTTCCAGTCTATGCTTCCATTATAAAGCAGACCTACCCAATACAACCTGAGGAGATCACTTTAACCTAAAAATACCACAGAGTAAGTGGAAAGGAGAAATTTTGTTTCAGTGTCCACAATGTATTGTTGTGAAGAATTCTGTTTTTACCCTTTTTTAAATTCTTGTGTTCTACAAGTTTAGAAAAAGAAATCTAACTTAAGGAATGTTACTTCCTACAAGTAGAAGTATTCACAACTAAGAGATAGATATATGAGAGAGATGTTGAATTTAGAAGTTCGGAACATAGGACATTTATCAATGATGTTGAGGTTTTGATTTTGAACAACAAAACAACAAGCTCAAGAAGTTTAGGAGAGATCAGGAGTATCTAGATCAACAGGCTGATCTTGTGAATTAATCTTGTCATGATAGAAGCATAGATGACTGAGGATGTGAGTTAAAATGGTATCTAGTGGGTCCAAGACTGCACAGTAGTCTCAACAGAAGCTGACAGGCTGTTACAACCCAGAGTAATGCAACCTCAACTTTACTTCAGAGAAGTCAAGAATGACTACTGGATGAAGTCCGTTGGTCAGAACTGTTTCCCCAGTAGGCAAGCAGTGGGCACTGTCCAGAAAATACCATAAACTATGAGGCAGAAGAGCCTCTTATGGCTAGGAAGTATACTGCTAAGAATCACAAAGAAGTCTGGGATTGTAAATAAAACCTAGATGATGTGTAGAGAGAAGAATATTGTTCTAGATGAGGGCTTCACTAATCATCCAAAGGTTAGTGTCTCTGAGTATGGCTACTGCACTATACTCACAAACTGGCAGCATCAAAATATGGATGAGAATCTGCAAGAATGATACTTTCCTCACCTCCACTGATCCCTGTGAGCAAAATCTACTTTCATCTTCAAAGATGCAGAGAAACAGATTTATACAATACTTTTAGACAGAATCTGTCTGGAACAGTTAATCTCAAGATTAAGCAATCCAATGACTCATCCTAAGCTTAAACTAAGTGGTTTGGCTTTGCACTCCATCAAGCACCCATATGAGGTGCAACTGGAAAAATGAGAAGTTACAAGCAAGTTTTGTTGATAATTCAACTCAATGAAGAGTCAAATAATTCCTTGGGATGAGTTAAAAGTTCAAATGAGGAGTGCTATTTAGAGTATAGTTGTTTATGCATCACAAAGACATCCTGATGGATAAGTTCATTGAGTGACTTCATGAAGATATCTTGATGGATGAGTTCAATGAGAGACTTCCAGACAAAATGATGAGGTGTCATGTTGGTGTGAGAAATAAACTCTCTCTTACAGAGGTAGTTTTCATGAAGACCAAGTGAAATGAGGCATCTCTGAGCCTGTAGCTGGAGAAGTTACACCTTATTTAAATGTCCTACACAAGGACCACAGCATGTTATACAACAATATTACTAGAATATGATTTTGTCATAGTGTATTACTTGGTCCCCCAATAGGGACTGCACATAAGATGTCAGGTTTATGAAATGCTCTGATCCTGGGCATCATTTTCAAGTTGCAACCACTTTTGTCACAGCACTATCATGCCAAGTAGTAGGTGATTCCATAGTTAACTCATAATAAGCACTGGACAGAGCAACTGAAAGACCAAGATCAAATACAGGTGATCCTGGCCATGCAGCAAGGTAAAGCTCAGCCAGCACAAATGGAGGGATTTAGCATGAACACATTTAACCCATGGCACTTGTCCAGTCAGTTGCAAGAACACATTGTGCTGTAACATATTTACAACCCACTGAACTTTGTGGCAAATTGTGATCCCAGAAGCTCTACAAAACATTCCACCTGGTCCTTAATAGATTCTCTCCCTGGAAAAAAGTATTATGTTTCTAAACACAGTGAAGGAGTTGTGATTCTTTCAACTGAATGTTAACATGAGTAATAAGAATTTTAATATTCTTGGTTCAGCTTAACTGAGCCAGTGGTTATTTATATTTCGATGCCTAAAAAAAAAATAGTTTGATGGTTCTTAGATGTCAGCACATTATGGAACTGCATGAGTAAGAGGCAGCCTGTTATTAGCTACTAGAGTATGTGAATATTTGAAATGGTGATACACATATGAGAGAATATATCAATACAAATAAGTAGATATGTGTGATCTGTCACAATTGTGTGCTAATGTTAACATTTTCCTAAATTTAAAATGTATTTCCAATAAAACTTATCTCCCATCACACTTATGGCTATTGCTTAATTGCCATAGTTTCTTCCTTTGGCCATCTAAGCATTTGTTTGATCTTGTCTCACTTGCTCCATTCTTGTTACTTGTTTCATGGTACTCTCCATCTATGTCAATATGCCCTCTATCCTGGTACAGTATATAAGTACCTTATTCAGTTAACATAGCTACATTTTCAAGACTTAAACTATCCAAATTACTAACACTGGTTCTTGGTGGTGAGGAAGGTCAGGAAGGTGTGAAAGCAGGTTAGTATTTTTGGAAAAATATTTTCAATTTAGGAAAATGTCAACTTCATCCAATACATACTCCTCATCTCAGTTATAGCTAGAATCACACATTGAGAAGGTGACAGGCCAGTGAGAGTATTATCCATACTGAAAGCATTTGTACAAATCAAGGGTGTCCCAAGATAATATTGACACCTGAATGTATGAACTACAATCAGGACAGGTGTGTTCTTCATCCTGAACTTAGTTCCTGTATCAAGAATGGAATTGTATATGAGTCATCATCACTATAGGCTAGCCACATCAAGATAGCTTAGGTTCAAGTAATTAGGGTTAGAATTAAATGATCTTGGTTTCTATATTCAACATTGGTGGCTATGGCAACTGGACCACAGTGTCATATACATACAGTATATGTCCCAACATACAGTAATAGAGCGAACATTCTTAGCCACTTGAATCACGATGAGAAAGTAAGCACCATCAAATTGGACACATGTCCACCATCTGAGAAAGCCCTGAAAGGCAACATCCCTGGCTCAGAATGATGGGTTTTGAGTGTTTCTTACTCAACCAGAACTAATTCAGTCTGATATTACCTACATTCATCCTCACTCTCCAAACGTGTGAACAATGTACATTCTACTTACTCCCAGAATTATGGGTAGAACATGGAATAACTGTGATCAACCAAGAACTCAGGATGGGACCACTTCACATTTGGAATTATGAGGAGATAGCAGACCTTCATCCATGAATAATGTACTGAATCTATACTGATCAAACATAAGACCCATAGACAACCCAACTGGATATCAGAATATCCAGTATGAACTACTATTATGAGTAGGCTCCCAAGCAGGCTGTTTGCCACTCTTATTGACATGAGGGAAAAATATCCATGGACCTGGGTAGGAAGGCCCCCAACTTTGCCCTCTTTTCCAAGAGTAGAGGAATTTAATACTCTGTAGAAAAATCCTTTGTCCACCATCCCAGTGACTGGACACTGGGGATGGTAAGGACTCCCTAGTTCCTCCAGTAGAATCTGGTGAGTAATGTACAATGGGGAGTCCTGAGGAACAGTGCAATAGATGAGCCAAGTTCCCTAAATATTTAGACAAATCATTCCTGATTTATTTAATACAATGATCAGCAGAGATGGGCAGGATCACTTTACACTTTGTTCATGATAATCCATGAATGGTGGTCCAACATAGTATAGTAATATCACCCAGTCAGCCTCATTTCTGTATAGCCTATTGCAACATAAATAAAGGATCTGATCAGTGATTGCTAGTGAAGAATTGGTTTAATAAAAACAACTTGTTTGGGCAACATTTGCCACAGAGTATAATATTGAAAGAACCAGTTAAGGGACATTTGCCACAGAGTATAATATTGAAAGAACCAGTTAAGGGACATTTGCCACAGAGTATAATATTGAAAGAACCAGTTAAGGGACTCTAAAAAGTAGCAATGAAAAGACTGACCCCTCCATATAATCTAGATGAAATTATTATGATTGCTGCAGGAGGTAGACAAAAATCCTCATATAAAGAAACTGCCAGATCAGGCAAATAATGTGAGATAAAAGTATTGGGAGAGATCTCCATACAAGATCACATGATGACTTCCAGTGGGCAATTTGACCAGGCTGCTAAGGACACAAAAAGATGACAAATCTGATTAGATATGACTTGCAGAAGAATTCTCACCTTCAAAGAGCCCAGAAGAAAAGTCATTTTCCAACATCTCTAAAAGCATTAGAACAGGTAACAAAAACCTTGAGACCCTCACTGAATATGACCATGGTCAAATCTGATTGTACATAAAAGTAAGAGATGGTGATCACATGTATGGGTGAAAAGGACTTTAACCCCTTTCCTGTTTAACAGTGTCTTGGATAAAAAGAATTTGTCTGATGATGTAGGGAAAACAAGAAATTGACTTATAAACAAACAGCACAAATCATGTCAACCAGTAATGTCTGTATGGAAGCAGTCATGAAAAAAGGGGATACATGGCATATAAGAATCATGATACAAACAGGTGTTAAAAAAGAACCTGTGCTACAATCTTAATATATCTCTTAGGTAACTGGAATGGTCATTTGGGACCAAGGACCTAAAGTTGTTTGAGAAATCCAGAGAGTACTGGAGACTCAGAAAATGTGTAGCCATGAAAAACAAAGGGTAATGAAAAAGGCCACTTTAAACGGTGCAACTGTGGAAGAGGAAAATTCCTCTGTCAAAGAGCCAGGTAAATACATGACTTATGGTTGGCACTACCACCTGAAATGGGTTAAACCTTCTCTCAGTACACTATTACCAATATGCATGTCATTTCCATAGCTAAATGTTCATCTTGGAGAAAGCAAAAACAGAGACAGGTACATGGCAACCTTAGAAATTAAACCCTGATATTGTGCAAAGACTGCATAATCTTTATCCCTCAAAGTTGAGCTTATAGATAGTCAAGAATAACGAGGCAGTTCATGATTGCACTCCACAAAGATAGCCATAAAAGAAGTGGAAGATGTACTGTAGAAGCAAAATCTGGGTGTAGCAACCAATCTGGTGGAATCAACAAAATCTAACACAGGGTTTGAACAAATCATATTTAGTACTTTGTATAACAAAATAATAAGAAGAACAATGGTCTAGAGTTGTAATCCTGTCCTACCTAATGGAATGTATCCATTGTCAAAGCCTAGAAATGAGGTACTGAAAACCAAGTTGCCAGTACTTTGATGATCCAATGAGAGGTCAACTCACAAATAAGAATTGCAAAATTAGAGTTAATACAACAGAACCTTGCAATGCAGCATCTCCTCTGTTGGGAATATCACTGAGGATGGAGACAATCTGCTACCACAGGCATAACCCATAGAACATGGCAAGTTAGTAGGGTGAAAAGATACAAATGGTATGGGAAAAAAAAAGAGGTCCAAAAATAGAAAACAAGGAGCTCTGGACCAAGTAATTCCTCAATGAGAAATGCAAGACACCACCAGAAAATTGGCAGAGAAGCCTGATAATTTTCCCCTTAACAAGCCCAGCTCATGAGGCATTCATGAAGGACTAAAACATTATGTAAAGAAGTCTCTTTGTACATACATAGACCATGAAATTTCTGACTAGGGGTAAATGTATCCAATCCATTAACAGATGGAACTCTGGACAAGGTAGCAGAGGAACCCATATTGTAGTCCTATCCCAATTTAACAACCCAGTGAATTGATATTTATGATAATTCAACTGCATACAGACAAGTAAAGGATCTCTTGAGCTCTCTCCCAAAGGTATAAGAGATTTAAATGATGCCCACATTTCTAGAAGAGACAGAACCATCCATCTCATAGAAGAAAGAGAGGTGAGTAAAAGTCTCACTTCTTATGCCATAGCATTGAGTTGAATGGGAGGCAACAGAACCTGACTGAAAGATAAGATGAAAAAAAACCAAAAAAAAACTGATGATATATGGAATTGGAGCAAGTACAGATGTCTCAGTCCCAAAAATAAAGCCTGCCTTGGTCATAATCTGAAAGTAGAATCAGGGTGTGATGTTCTGACAACTGACAAGATAGTGCTAGCAGAAACAAGTCATCTGTCGTTGGGTGTGTACACAATGCAATGGAATGGAAATGATAAGAAAATTTGTACAATAAGACAGAACCCATGTGAAGCTGATGTAGGCCTGAAGGAGAAAACATGGAACAGCAGTACCTAACCCTTATGCACCACAAATACTGATAGTGGTGAAACTCCACCACTATGATAAAGTACAGATAGGAGCCAATTACAACAAACATGGACATCTACAACTCCAGTAAAAATGTCAACTCAAATTGATGAATGAGTAACTTGTGCACCTTGAAGAATTCAGGCACAGATATAAGTGAGAAAGATTGATGACTGGACCTGAATCTCCTGTCTGCACAGGCTCAACAACTGACAGGAATAAAACAATGGAAGATTTAGCATGACATACACTCTACTCCTGTATCAACAAAACTCTGGTAACCAAAGAAGGTTCCAAATCTTGATGGTCTGTGAGAAAGAGGAAACTCAAGGGGTTAGATGGAAAACAGAGGTGAAGAAATGAACTGGATAACAAATCTTGACTCAAGGATCTGAAGTGTTCCTGGATCCACAGTTATGGTTCCCACACATCCAGAAATTCTTGGAGCTGAAACTCTACAGACCCTGAAGGTATAAAGTAATATATAATGCCACTTACGATCCAGTCAAACAGTGGAACTCTTGGATATAGACAAAATCTTCTCTTGGTATTAATGTATCAAGAGGCTAATGCCAAGGGCTGGAACCCATGAATAAGGGCAGATCTATGATCTCCTTTAAGAAATTATGAAATCTGAGACTCTTAATGACAACAGGGATGAAAGTAGAAGTTGAAAACTGAATCAACAGGCATGCTAACAAGGGATCCAGCTCATCATCAGTGAAGATGGTGATCCTGAGATTCTTCCAACAAAGTGAAGTGAAAGGAAAACAACATGGTGGATTCTAGATTGAAAGACCATAAACTTGCCCTGTCTCATCAAGAGCCACAGGTTTATTTGGTCAGAATCTAACTGCAAACTTTGCCTAAGAACTGCAAAACTCAAGGAACAGAAGAATTATGTCAGAGCCAGAAAATACTTCCACCTTGCAGCAGTAGATTAAAGCCATTAAGTTCAATGTGTTAGATAAGGCATAACTGTCCCTTCATATAACTTAAAAGTAACCCTTCTTCCCTGAGCCACAATATCAGTAGATGGAGAAAGAAAACTGAAAATTTACTTCCAGACCTTTCAGCCATCAATTAAACTACAGGCTCAAAAGCAACCAGGAAAAGACTCAAACATCAAGCACTTGTAGAATAGAAAAATATCCATATCCAAATATATGTCCTTATCTAACTACGATTAATATCACTAACAGTCTCAACTAAGAGTGATCCCCACACACCAATTGTTGTGTGATGCCAGATATCAGAGGTAGGATATGAGAGACCCCATTTGCTTCCTTACTGGAAATAATAACCTGGGAATTGATGTCGTAAGTTGGCTTGCCAATTAGAATAAAGAAATTTTTATAATAATTATTTTTTAAAATATTTATTATGAAATACTATTATAAAAATAGATGAGATAACATGGATAATGTTCAAATTACCTATGAATGATTGTAATACTGGAAAAGCTGTTAGTGATGACTTGTTGACAAAAAGTAATGTCATTATCTGGATGAGGTACTTATATACAGTACCAGAACAGAGGGTGTATTGACATAGGTGGAGAGTGTCTCGAGATGGGTGTTGCCAAAAGTGTCAGACATGGGAATCTAGAATCTAAGTCCTTCTCCCATAATTTATCAAAGTTGAACAAGACTAGTCAATACTTATAGACCATCCATTATATTAGTTAATCAATTAAGTCACCAAAGTTGAACAAGATTAGTCAATACTTATAGACCATCCATTATATTAGTTAATCAATTAAATCATCAAAGTTGAACAAGATTAGTCAATACTTGTAGACCATCCATTATATTAGTTAATCAATTAAATCACCAAAGTTGAACAAGATTAGTCAATACTTACAGCCCAATCATTACATTAGTTAATCAATTAAATCATCAAAGTTGAACAAGATTAGTCAATACTTACAGCCCAATCATTACATTAGTTAACCAATTAAATCACCAAAGTTGAATAAGACTAGATTATTTATAGATAATTGTGTTCCTACTGTGTATACAAGTATCTATTGGTACTGTATCAAATACATGAACTAACCTTTCTTATCTGTCTTAATATTTAATAATAAAGGCTCCAGGGAGCCTTCCTTGTTTTTTCCAAGCCCTTCTCCAGGATTCCAGCCCATCTTTTTAAGAAGGTGCATTCCAATACCTTCCTTCACAGGAGTTGCTTTAGATAACTGGTCCTGCAGGGTGCACATAGAAATAGGTGTTGGGCACAATAAATTTATGTTAGAAATGCACACTTTAGGTAATAATCTTAAAACATGCCCTTATTACTAACAACCTACACTTATAAATGGAATGTCTCCAAGCCATTTCATATTAAATTTATAAGGACTGTGTAAAAAACATGTTTGATAAGAGTCACAGAAGAATTCAATGGTAATGTTTTACACATACGAAAAACATGAAGTTTCAGTGAGCAATGAACACCTTACTTTATTCTTAAAAAAAGTACAAGTACAATAAAACCATTTAGTAAATGGACTTTACACCACAAAGTAATACAGACAATATCTAACTGGTGGAAATTTAGAAATAAATCAAATAACAAAACTTTATAAATCTTCAGTAGTGTTGAATGCTGAATTAAAATGGAAATAATCCTTCAAAACCATGAACTATAAATGTAAACATTTAAAAACAACTAGTACCATAAAATAGGAAAATCTGCTTTTGCCAACTTTTTTTTTTTCTGTATTGGATCAAGGTCTATCAACCTCCATAGATCCTATACTGGGTTGAGAAGGTTGGTC